>NW_009918043.1:89276-94257 GCF_000696875.1 Nestor notabilis | reverse complement strand
AGCAGGAAAAAAAAAATCAGCTTGAGATCTGTGAAAAGTTGAATTTATCCTTGAAATTCTGTGACACACAGCTACCATTCTTCATTAGTCAGCTGATGGATTGATTAATCATGGCAACCCAACTGGATATTGCAACATTTTCAAACAGAACAAAGAATCCAGTATGAGTATCAGTAAAATTTTGGGTATTAACACTAAGGAACAGTGTTGTTGTTAGGCAATAATCAGCTGAGGTTTCACTGTTAACCCACTTCCACCAGATTTGCACCAGTGTGGAAGTGGTGATTTAAAGGCAACTAGTTTTCCTAGTCCACAGACATTATTGCACTTACAAATAATTTACTAAGTACTTAGGACCTTATTAATCCATAAAATCTGATTATTATATTTAGAAATCTTTCCATATTTCTTTTTTGTTTTCTTTGCAGAGTAAAATATTACTATATCGGTAGCTACATATTAAATGTCTCTTTGTAAAGCTGGATACTGTACAGGTACAAGCCTGAATCAAGCATTATAACTTCACCCTGCCTGTATTTCCTACTACAGTCTTTCAATATGTAGCATGCCTTTCAGAATTGTTACTCTGTGTCATCATCAGTAATGGTCCTGAACCATTCTGCATGGGTAGCTGCTTGACTGAATGGATCAGCCTTCATTTTTTGGTATTTATGATGTGCCTTGAATCTCATTGACTAACACTACCTTCATTTTATACTTTGTCTTTTCTTAATGGTAGTTCCTTGTGTACCTGTGAGACAGCCCTCTCTCCCCCCACATTGCTTTTTTGTGTGGTCCAGCTCTGCCAGTTATGTCCATCTTGAATATGTATTTAATAGGAGACTGTGTTCACTAAAACAACACAAGCAGTGGCAATCTGATGCTTTATCCTTCACAGCATACCACATTGTATCAAGTTAAGATGGCATTTGTAGATAACAGTCATTTGGAGATCAGTTTAGGTGCGTGCACCTACTAAACATAGGTTGATCGCAAAAAAACTACATTCATTTGAGATTATCCTTTTGTAAGCACAGATAAGCATACTGCCTTCAAGAAGTTACGACAACGTTACTGTTTCCAGACTGGAAATGATCAAGGTATTACAATGACACCAGATGTGTTGTAAATTAAAAATTTAATAAGTAAAAGTCCTTTGGAAGTTTGGCAAAAATAGCAATGACATAAGGGTATTACAAATAATATGTATGCAATGGAAAGAAATATCCAATGAGATTATGTAACACTTCTATCACTTCTTCTTTCCCTTTCCACCCCCTACCATCTTCCCAAGACTAAATATTGACCAAAATTTGACAAGTCTTTGGTTTTAAATCAGGAATAATTGACAAGAAAAGTGACAATGATCTTTCTTGTGAATTCTTTATGGGGAGAAAACATTTGACCAAATAACACACTGGTGATCAGTAATATTTTCCTACTTAAAATTTATCCTGGCCTGTTACAAACGGTCTCAATACATCCTGCTTTATTTACAATTGCTGGTATATATTCAAAAGTGCTAGAAGGAAGGGTAGTTCAGCTTCTCTGCTTTCCAGTCGTTGGGAATCCTGCTTTTGTCCTCTAGGACGTAATTATTCATCAATCAATCAGCAGAAAGATGTGATGATTAATTTAGTGTTCACTTTTACACACCAAACGCAAAGTTGTTGGACTTCAATTATTTCACTGTTTGGTCCTGGAAGAAAGTATGATAAAAATGCTTTGGACTTATTACAGTTATAATAACAACACAGCCTGTTTCTTTAAAAAAAAAAAAAAATATTCCTTTACACAAATATTTATCTGACAGCACTGTAATCATAGAAATAGTGCACAGCTGCTAATATTATCCTCATTCTAACAAGCTGAGGTTAATTCAAACTTCTTTGCTTTAGAGAAAGGTTTTCCTTTGATGTATTCACATTGTTAATTAAATGCTAGTTTTTCTAGTGAAATCCACATTTTTAGGTAGTTTTTAGGCAGATATATGATGAAAAAGAAGTAAGCTATCCTTTCCAACTAAATGGAAATTGAAAACAGTGGAAATGACCGTGTTTCCAGAAATTACATTCTATCTGGACTTAGATTCTTCCTGATTCCTCCAAAAATGTATAAGATATAGTTCTCCACAGTTATGGCTGAATGTTCAATGTTTCAAATGTTTGCTCACAACCAACCCTACCATTAATGTGTCAAACAGTTTGGGGTGTGAGGGAGAGAGAAAGAGTGAACATCCACAAATCAATAAAAAAGAAATTGAAATAAGCAGCTATTGTAGTGTTTATCCCAATACAGCATATATGTTTCTAAAAGGATAATTCAGGGAGAAAAGGAGTGAGATTGCTAGGGCTGTACTGATAGGTGCTCCAGTACCCACAGTTATCCTGTTCATTATAATTCCTGAAAGGAAATTTGCCCTTATAACAACCATTGGCTCATGTATTATTCTGTGTAATATAAAAAGGGTTCATCTATCCTCTACACCTGAACTCAGCGTGCAGTCTCTCTGTTCTAAAGTGTCTGCCTTACTCTGAGCCTGTTTACAGCATATCTGACATTTTGAACTGTGCAATGTGACAAGCTGACAGTGCCTCTGATTATAAAAGCAGCTCATCTGCTGATATTAGGAAAGAGCAAGGTGATGTATGAAATTGGTTTTAAATAGGTCATACCATACTCTAAAATAGGCACATTTCAAATATTTTAAGAAAGGGTATACAGTATGTGGGTTTTGTTTATTTAGTGTTTTCATTTGGTTTGAAGACTCTGCTGCATTATTATTTGTTCTTACAATACACAGTAGGCACTAAAACGTGTAAATCCTTTTCCATTGCTGTAACTTAGCACTTGTAAGTATAAAAAACAAACCAGTGCTTAAAAAGTCTGTGCAATAGCACGTTTTCAGAAGTTCACCATCTACAGTTACGATTGAGAGGTCAGTGCCTGAGCAGTGGCTAAACTACTAGTGGGCACTAGAGAGAGCACCAGCTAGCACCTACCACTATGACACCAGTTGCAAAATTGTCAAGAGTTCGCTATAGGCAGCCCAAAATAGTTTGAAAATCTGGAGAAGATAGCCTAACTGATCAATTAAACTGCTACTGTATTGATTACATACGTTGTGAAAGTCATTGTTATCTTTCGCTAACCTTGATACGTGTAAAATGAAAACAAAAAGTGAGATTCAAACAGGATGGTGTGATTTAAAGGAAAGTAAGAAATGCAAATGTTTTTGTAATACAATTTGCATTCCTTTGTCATGTAGGCTGGATTTAGAAATGTCATGGTATGTCCTGTCTCTGTGTATTTCTTTTCATAGCACTTCAGAGACATTGAGAAGTATTTTAAGTTTTTCACCTCACATCCAGAAAATGGCTGTAGTAAATATTTAATATGCTAGTACATAATGCTACCACACTAAAAAAGTTCAAGTGCCATCAAGGGTCTGGCTAAAGTCCATAGTACTTTCCAGCTAGACTGGCCAACGTTAACTGTTGCAAGCCAATACTGTAACTCACTACAATTTAGTTTTGTGCTGTGCCACCTTTAATAAACAGCTGACTCTAAACAGAATGTGGCAGATACTACTTACAGTCCAGCAATTGCATTTTGCATCCAGTTGTGATTGCCAAGATACAGCCTCAGGTGTCTAACAAACAGCAAATCTATTAGCGTTTGAATTATTGAATAACTGACTCTGTCATATAGGCTTTTGTCATCATATCTTTATTGTTGATCACATCTTAATCATTTTCCCTGGCTGATAAATAAGATTACTCTCCTCAGTTCAGAGTGATGTCTCATATTGTCTAGTCACTTCAGCTAAGAGACTGGAAGTGTTGGATGAGCTAGGTTTCTTGATCTAAAAGTTATTTTAATTTTTATTTTCTTCCAATTTTCTTTCTTTTTAAAGCGTGTAAGTACATACATGTATGACTATATATGTGTCTGAATCATGCTGCTTTCTTGTTTTTTTTCAGATACTACATTTTTCCCAGGTAGTTTTGAGGAGTAGTCCTCCTAGATAGCATGATAAAATCTGCCTCTGGTCACAGGCAAAGCCTGCTAAGAATGTATGAAGGGATGTAGACAGTCCTGCTTTGGATGAGATTGAAGTAAACTAAACCCACTGTATTTTGGACAGTGAAATGTCTGGATCAATGGAAGCGCACTGTTCAAACAAAACCAACCTAACTTTGATTAGAAAATTTCTCGTGGTCAGGCCATTCTATGCACTGGAGGTGTTGGTTATTGAGTTCTAGCTCATATGACAAAGGATAAATGTCTTTGTTTCCAAATGTTGCCACAGTCTATGTAATGTTTCTCACTCAGGAGTGGTAAACTCTCAGCTATGATTAGATACTGTTAAGGCTGCTTTTCTCACCTGTTGAACTTAAAACCAAGAAAAAAATCCTCTAAGTATCAGTTAAGATAATTCTTCAAATGCCTTCACATTCTACCTCAACATTTTTACCTGGAGACTTACAAACTTATGATGGTAGCTAAATTCATTGTTCACTAAGGTGATTTCCAGTCCTGCTGACAAAGGTACTGTGACCTGCTGTTCTCTTTTCCTCTTCTGTTAGTCTCTGTTTCTGTTCACTTCAAAAACACACAGTGAAGTCTCAGGCTATGATGGAAACTGGAATGTACGATTACAAAATTAATTCTGATGATTGTGAAAGTGGAACTATTAGATCCTGAAAACAGGTATTTTAAATGGAATACGGAGATTCCTGTCACAACATCTGTATGACAGCTCTGTATGATAGGTGTAGTGTTTAACTCTCTGTACAGCAGGGGGCAAAGTGACTCAAAAGAAAAAGGAACTAATCTAAGATGTAAATATTGGCCATGAAAGTAAGTTTCCTATAATGACATATTGTCCTTAATTAATAAAATGTCATGGACATAAAATCCTTGATTCAGTGTAAAACCTGAGCCTAAAGGGCAGTCCTGAAAATTAAAAAAAAAAAAT
>NW_009918043.1:20321-89245 GCF_000696875.1 Nestor notabilis | reverse complement strand
ATAATTATATATATATAGATATAGATATAGATATAGATAAAAATTTCTTTGGGGTTCTCTGTGGCTACAGATACAGTATGTCCTGAAAGAATACCTTCTGTAATTTGAAGTTATGATCAAAGCTAATTAATAGAATAGAAAAAGCTAATGAATAGAATAGACTATATCAGTTAGAAGGGACCTACAGTGGTCATCTAGTCCAAGTGCCTGACCAATTCAGGGCTGACCAAAAGTTAAAGCCCATGGTATTAAGGACATTGACGAAATGCCTCTTCAGCACTGGCAGGGTCAGTGCATTGATCACTCAAGCCTGTTGCAGTGTTTGACCACTCTCTTGGTAAAGAAGTTTTTCCTAATGTCCAGTATAAAGGAACCATGGATTACAAAGACCTTAATACCCTTTTGCCACTTTCAATTTAAATGCAAGCTCTGAGCTGCCAATTAAAAAAGCTGAACAATTAAAAGGACAGCTTTTTTTTTTTTTTTTTAGCAACAATGTGAGGCTAAATCTTTGAAGAACTTTTCAAAATTCCTTTCCTGCTGCATGATTTAGGGAACTATGCATGTTTGTGAGTGTTAGACCACTTGATTTGCTACATTTTCCTTTACAACGCGTGTGGTAAACATAATTAGAGTTGCCTTTTACCTAACTCCCCAAAGGCACATATGCCAACTGTTTTGGGACAGTGTTCCTCAGAACTCACATACCGGGATCTAAACTTGATTCTTACAATATCAATTACTGTAATAATAAATAAAACTCAAAGATTCAAGTATTCCTATAGACAGAGGGCTAAAAAGTCTTGATTGATTGTTTAACTTCCCTGGTCAGACCTATCTTTAATTCAGTATATCTATCTTTTTCCCCCCATTCTCACACTTTAGTTAATGTTAATATTAATATGTTTGGGGGTTCTGTTTTTACTTTTTTTCATAAAAAATGGATTCATCTCTGTACTGGTATACACAGCCTTTCCTTATGACCCTGGCCATGTCTATGAGGTGAAAAATCAGAATCAAGTGAATAATCATTTCAGATTAGCACTTCACTCACGTAAAACTAAGTTTGTAAAAAGATCTGGGGAAAAAATTAATTGAAGACATCACAGTGGTTTTGATTAAAGTGAACATTCTTTGAGCTTTATAGTCACTGAATCTCACATATGGAAATTATAGTTGGTCTTAATCTGCTTTCAGAAGACTGGTGCAAATATTAAAAAGTAATGAACTAACAAGATTGTTTGTTAATACCACATAAAAGTGCTAATTATACTTCATTTCCTGCCTACAGCTAAACCCAAGAGACATTGACTAAGAAATTGTTAAGTAAGCTGCTTCACTTGAAATGTGAATGGATCTGCAGTGCATGATGGGTTTACATTTAAGGAGTTGTTTGCCACGTAACACCTTTGAAAGTGTGGCAAACAGAGGAGTACTATCAATAAACTTGTTTAGTTCACAGAAAGTATATTATAAATGTATTTGTGATTCCTGCTACCTCTTGAAGAGGGAAGGGCTTTCTTTTTATTTGCACTTTTTCTGCTATTTCAGTATGTAGCATAGTAGATACAGCAATTATATATTACTTGTTATAGTAGGGCTTTAATTTTTTAACACCATAATGATGGTATTTTGTCATCCAGAAAATATATTTGAAATATACCCCCCGATGTCACACTGCCTGTAAACATTTCTGAAGGGTTTTACTTTGCATCTCTACTGACATCTCTCTCTTGTGTCTTAGGGACAGGTGCAATGTGAAAGACCGCACAGAAATGTCGTGATGATAACTGAAGCCTTGGGGGGGGGAAATTACTTCACATTTTTCAGTTTTTCTACTATAAATCTACCCTCTTTCTCCTTTCTAGAATCAAATGTGAAATTTGAAATTGCTGCTGCACTTGGTCCTTACTCTAAACATATATAGTAAATGTATGCAGTTGAAAAATAAATATTAATAGTTAGACCTTACATCTATAACAATTCAAAAGTTAATGTTTTCTCAAAGGTATAACATAAGCTAAATGTTATCAGCAGTTTTTTCTAATCCACTTAAATGACTGTTATGGTGAGGAGGAAATCTGAATAAAATCTGATATAGACTGGCTCATCTTCTATGTGATTTTATTTTAAACTGTTCTCTTGACCAAACATAGGAGGAAGGCCTCTGTAGTACTGACGAGGGAAAATAGTAGCAAATACTGGCGTGTACATAAATACATGAGAGTTCGGACACATGCCTTTATGATTCTGACTTTCTAAATTAAAATAGCTCCAGGAAAACTTCAGCACAATACTTGCCCACGTCTTTTTGAAGAGTGGGTTGCTTTTTGGAGAGTGGAAACCTCCCTATGGAGCCTGGGTATCATGGACGAACTGGAGACTAGAGACCCTTGAAACCTCCCCTAATTCAAACCTTATGGGTGGGCAGGAAGAGTGTAATATCTCTAGACAGATGTGTTGTTGCAATTTGTTGTTTTCAGGTTAGGTACTGTGTTATTAGGCTAGTTTGTCAGGTAAGATTGTTATTTAGATGGCTTTATTTCTAACTTGTTGCTGAGCTATTCAGGAATTATTGTAGTGAGCTGGATTGGAGGGTGGAAACTTCTGCACAAATTCTTGGGCAAGGAGCACCAGTGGTGTAGGCACAGTGCCAGGCATGGAGAGACAAATGGGAAGGGACACTGGTGACTTGAGATAAATGGTAAATTCTTTTGCATCTCGCAATGCCAACCGCAGTGAAAACATAATGAAGGCAGCTCAGAGGAAATAGTGCCATTCTGAATCTACTAGAAAAATTTACAGTACTCTGCATAAGAATACAGGTGTTTAATGCATTATGTGGAAATGTTATCACTTACTAATAAATAAAAAAAATAGTACAGAAATCCTTGGAAGCACAAGGTGAGTTTGTGCTGAGATTGTAGAGCCAGCACTGGATACTTTATATACTGGCCCAAGTAATGAAAAAGGAAGGATTGAAATTAGTACCAGGAAAGCATTTTTTATCCTCTAATTTGTGTAAATACGTTATGTTCTATTGGTGATCTTTAAAGAATACCTACTACATAAATATATTTGGCTTTAAAAATTAATTTATGCCTAGAGTTAGCCATGATACTGCACAAGTGACCTATTATTAATAGAAGTTTCTTTTTTAAGGAATAATCAACACTCAGGCTGTGACATTATGGACTGTCTTTAGCACATTTATAATGGTATGAGTTCCTGATTAGCTATTGAGTGACTATAAGAACTCAAAATATATGGCCTTTTTTACATAGGGGAGGCAATAATTCCTACTATAGGAAGAGCAATAAAACACATTTATTAGCTGCTTGATGAAGACTGCATTCAATGAAAACAGGTATATCCTTCCTAGCTTCACCTCGCAAATTGCTAAACTACACAATGGCTGAGAATATGAGAAAGGGAAACAAAAAGCTCTCAGATAACCAAAAAGGAAAAAAAGAGTGCATAATCATCAATGTCTGTTATGGCAAAGTGTTTGAAGCATGAAGTAAATCCTCCATGGGCCTACTGCTCCAACATAGCTAATTTCAGTGATAATGTGCCATGCTCCTTCTCATTTATCTATGAATACATAGCAAAACCCAATTTTAATAGGAATCTGGTAAAGAAATTTCAAGTTTACAGAATTTGTTTACTTCATTTGTTTACTTATAGTTTCCATTTAGAATGCTATATTGTGCTGACAAATACATCAGTTCTGGGAGATTTAGCATAACGAAATGTTAATAAAATTCTTATTAGTATAGGGTATTATTGAGCTGTAGAATCTTCTATATGCTACAGTCAATAGCACAATAGTATACAGTGTGATATATTTTAAATTTAGCAAAGACACATAAAGAATATGGCTTTATTGCCATTTTATCATTTGTTTAACTTTTAAGGAAATTTAAAACAATACTGGATTTAAATTGTGACTGCAGTAGTAAAATGGAATGGTGATATGAATGAATTTCTTATTTCTCCTCTGTACTCCCATATTGTTTTCATTTGCTGTTAACATCATTATCTTTGTTATAATAGGAATGTATTTATATTGTACTCAAGAGTCTAGTCATTTTGTGCAGTAAACACTGTCTAAGAAATCATTTGTGAATACTTGCTGATCATGAAATAATTGTGTATAAGCCACTTTAGCTTTCCTACTTGAAATCTTCTTTATTATGAAATGAAATGCAAGTATGGTATTCAATATATATTTTTCTTACAATGTCTTACAAGGTGCACTTCTGACTGGCATTTATAATATCATTATTGCAAGGCAATGCAATGGTTACAGTATTTCCTCAACCTGTACCTATAACCTGGACATAAATTGATAGACCTGGTATGTAACAAATAGGCTATGTAATGAGCTCATTCATCTTTGGCTTTTTCTAAAGAGCAAAGGCTTTCAATCTCAAAAGTTGATGTAAGTAGTTTATTTACTTTAGTTGTATAGCAGCAACAATCTTTGCCAGAGGACTGAGATACATTTTTATACCAAGCATAGTTTGGAAAAAATTGTAAACTTTGAATAGATTTATAGATCTAGATTTTAACCTTTTCAATATGCTGCTTTGTGATTGGTTGCCTGATCTACCTCTTCTTCCCAGGTTACTGATGCTGTTAATAGGAGAGAATAGGAATGGCTAATGAATCAAACTATGGGACACTGAAAAGGTCAAAGTAGTACACTTTACTATTATCTTCCACAGAATATATGAGGCACTAAAATTCTGATGCTGCAGTCTTGTGACAAAGAATATAATGAGAACTATAAATAATAAACAGCCCAACATGAATCTCTTCTTGTGATAATGATTGTAACAAGCATAAGAGGGAGAAAATCCTTAACCCATTCTCATTTTACTAATAAGATCTCTTCTTGGATGTGTATGTTATAAGCATCTGTAATTGCAAGAAAGAAAAAAGAGGTTTTAAAATATAATTGAATCCATCAAGGAAGATGAAGATTCAAATGTGCTAGATTTCATGGGCACTCTCTCCTAAAATGTACCTCTTTTTGCATGAAAGGCATTTGTGGATAAATGTGACTAGATAATTACCAGCTTTGTGAATAAAAATAATGCTGCAAGGTTTGTAGACCTGAAATAAAGTCATTACCACCCCTTTATAAAATTGTCTACATACCAAGTTAGTTAGAAAGGCACTATTGACACATTGCCTGTACCTGGCTTAGGTTCTACAACTGCAGGTAGCGCAGAAAATATTTTTGATGTTCATAATGATTCCCATTTCGTTTGCTCAACATCTGAAAATACTGAAGTGTTTATCACACTGGGGCTAAGTCTTTTTACAGCTAGGAGCCGTGACCTGATTTGCTGAATGTATCAGTTCAAGCCACTGCCATATTTTGGAATAAGTTCCAGCTTCACAATGTGCACAGTAGACTAGGAAGTTCACCTTCAAAATCCAAATGCCCTTTCAAAATCTCTTTCTGCTATCTGTAAGATTGGGTATAACTAAGAAGGAATAGCTTGTTAAAGAAAAAATTATGCATCTGGAGGAATCGTCTGATTGAGTTACTGAAAACTGTCAGGAAATCAAGATAAATTGTGAAAACGTCAGCTCCCATTCTTTTTACCTACTGGTTTGTCTACTAGTGCTCCCAAGAAAGCCTGCTTGATTTCATCAAAATCTTACAAAGACTGAACTAAGATTAAAATGTAGGTTTTACAGTCGGTATGAAATGCTGAATTGTGGATATTTTGGTGAATGATATATAAGCACGTGAAACAAAATTATGTCAAATCAAAAGGGATTCCTTCAGGTAGAAGTAAATCCAGGAGACCCTAGCAAAATAAATTTTATTTATTAAATAAAGAGAGAAAAAACAACTTTACATACCTAAATACTGTCTCAGTGTTGGAATCACTGAAGATTAAAAAATCAGAAGCTTCTTTTCTTGTAAAATTCTGAGCAGTCTGTAGGTGGAGGACCAAGAGTTGCAAATCAGCATTATACCAGCAGTGTTGTTTCCACATCTCCAATTGCATTTTAGACATACCTGAGACCATGCCTACCTTTCTGTAATGGGATTATAACTCTTACTTTTCTCACAGACTTGTCGTAGAATCCAATTAACAAAGCTATACTAATCTAAATCTATTCTCTCTTCACACTGATGCTCTTGCAGATTGGTTTTGTATATCAGGTTCTTTCTGCAGCCTCTATTTGACATTAGAAAGGATTGATGAGATCAGATGGTGCTTTCTTCCTAGATCTTTGAAATAACTCTAAATTATTTCAGGTTTTCACTCCCCTGTATTATGTACTCTCATGTCTTTTAAATACACCTCTTGCAAGGAGCCAGACAGCATGTTGAATTCATTTCTCTCAGCCCTTAATCTGAATCTAGCCATGTGGGTGGTATGGGACTTTGGTCACTATGGTGTGGGAAAAGAAGGAAGTAGAATGTGAGTAGTTTGATGTAATTCCTAAACTCTGATGGAGGGGGAGAAATACCGACAGTTAGAGATCAGAACACTTGGTTTTGGGAGTACTGGGTGGGTAGCAGAAATTGAAAAGCAGTTTTGTATTTAGCCTATGATGATTACGCATGACCTCTCAACTGAAAAGACGTCAAAATTATTACTGGGTTGCTGAACTAATTTGAGGCTTGTGCTAAAATTCCAGCTGGGAATCTTACATGTGCGTATTTACTCTTTCTTAATAGTGAAGCAGTTAAAAATTTGTATTACCAAAACAATACATTTCTCTTGCAATAAGCTTTAATGTAGGACAGCAAAAGGGCCATTCAAATCTTTCCTGTTTTATTTTGTATATCCTGCAGGTCTCAAAATGCTTTAAAAAACCCCAAACTCTAAAATATTGTGCTTCCCATAAGATGAAGTCTGAAAAATGAAAGCTCTGCTAGCAGATGTGCCTTAATGCTGTAAGCATGCTACTTTGGGACAGTGCACGTGCTTCAGTTTGTAAGTGTTGCTAAGAAACGATGAGATTGGAAAGACTGGAATTTTTAAATTAGTAAATAATAAATGTTTTTAAAAAGTTAAAACATCCAGGCTAGAGTTGCATTGGAATTGTGATTGGGTAAAAGGCTGCTGTCAGTCAGCAGCTCTCCTGTGTTCACATGAATCCCCTCTATAATTAGGCCAAGAAGGTCAAAGAAGAAAAGGATTGAACTCTCTTATACTGCACTGAGGGAGTCAAGGGTAAGAAGTTTCTAGTTAAATCAATAGCAACTACTTCAGCAGCCAAATAGCTCCAGGCATGCCTTTAAATTGCTAATTGTATTTGTTAGCTGTTTCTTTCTTGCTTTTACTATGATATGTATGGTTTATTTGGAACTGGAGGGAAACAGACTGACAAGAGGTAGCATGTAAGGATTTAGAGAGAACGTTTTATACATAACATCATATATTTGGCATAGCCAGCGCGTAAGGAAGATGTAAAAGATCACAGAGGAGTGTTATTTATATCTATTTAACAAGTGGAGAAACTTTAGAAAGAAAGAGAAAAGTGAAGTGATTTACAGAAGAACAGGAAGCAGTAGGGTGAGAATGATTTTCTGCCAAACCATTAAGAGTGTTGGGGCCCAAAGTAAGAAGGATTTGGCTTTCAGCCATTTAAGTAGAGAGGAATTTTTCTAATATCTTAAATGAATACAGGTTGTGTTGCAAAATAGAATATTGCCAGACTGACTAGCATGAAATGCCTGGATGGAATTTCAGGTCCAAAAAAAAGGCAAACACAGCTATATTCAAATGAAAATTAGTTAAGGAAGAAATATTGACTGAGGTTCAGCTGTTCACTGCATTAACTATAAAGGAGTCTTGCCAAGACATGCTTTTCCTTCTAAAGAGTTGTGACCGCGTTTCTGATGCTTAATACTCTCAAACCTCAGCAACTCGGTAGCTTTTTTCTTTTCCTGTGTAACAGGCTGCTGTCATTTTCCTTGTCAGAGAGCTTAAGAAAATAGTGAAACGTATCACACAGATGTAAGAACTCTTTCATTTCCTTACATTTAGTGACTACAATACACAGTGACATGTGTAATGTCCTACCATAGAGACAGGAGTCTGGAGCATTTGTGTCTTTTCCGTAACATGGCACTCCCCTTTTTGTGACTGCAAATTGTAACCAGCATACCACCTTTCAAGAACTGGCTTAGTTTTAGAGTTTAGCAGAAGAAAACAACTGGAAGATGATTAGTTAAATGAGTTGGGAAACGTGATGGCTGTTTACTGGTCCTTTAGAGGCTGTTTATTAGATTGACTAAGTCATTTTCATATATTAAAGAATTTCAGTAATAATTTTTTTCTTATATGATTGAATAAACAGCTTGCAACATGAAGCATAAGGTACTGCCTATAATTCAAGATGCAAGGAAACATGCTGATGAGGCCCAAAATTAAAATAATGATGGAAGTCACCCAGAAAAAGCAGTCTTTACTGTTTGTTGAATTACAGAGTGTTACTGTGTTCCTTGTCCCATGTGTTTGGTAAAACTGCCTTTTAATCATTACTGACAAAAGGTCTATTTCCTTATTTGTGAAAATCTGTAGGACATGTCATGCTGCCCCTCAGTGTGTGTTTATCTTGTCTTTTGATATCAAATTGATTTCTTCATATTCTTTTTGAAGAAAATGCATTTATTAGATGTGCTTTTAGCTGCACAACACAGAAATTTTTCCTCAGTTCTGAAGTGCTAGTGTAGGTCCAATGTCAGTTGAAGGCAGCTGGTTTGCCTTGAAATTGTTTGCTATTATATGGAAATAGATTATTGTTATTTTTGAGCATTTTATTTATTTATGCAAAGAAACAAAGCATTCAGTACTAACTGGTGTGTAAAATGCTGTGAAAGAGACATAAACCAACAAGAAGTGGTTTATAGATGATATACTTGAGTGGTCCAAATTTTGAAATAGGGTTTGAAGATGGTAAATATGCACATACGAACCCTAGCATTTGCATCAGCATTTACAAATTGATTAATTACATGCCTGACTGCCAACTGAAAAGCATGAAAAACCTCTTTAACTGCAGAACTTTTCTATGTGTAGCTGGAACTAAAGGTTGCAGATACTTGCAATGTGCAAATTGCCAGGTCTGTTTGAAATAGGGAGACTATTGCCCTCCTGTATTAGCAGCACTATGTAAATTCATATTAATGAGTTGAAAATGTAGTGACAGATTTAATTGTTTTTCACCTTGCTACAGTCAGCTCCAGCCCATTTTCGAAGTGTTCTCTAATTTGGAGGGATTGAGATTCATCAGATCTTATTTGAAGAAATTGGATAAAAATTAGTGCTTAGATTCTGACTTAAAGGCCTTTGATGAGGGACATTGTGTTCTTCTGAAGGAACAATAATTTTCCCTTATATTTCATAAATGCCTCTTCCAAGTCAGTGCTTTGCACTTCAGTACATTTTTCAAAGTTAATAAGTAAATTACAGCATAATAGAAACATAAATATGATCTTGCTCTTAACGCTGAAAACAATTAAAGCAAATAAATGAAGTGTAAGAAGGATTGCAATGAGCAGAAATCCATAATCAAGTCAGCAGAGAGGTCTGCTTTCTGCACTCTTGAGATGGGATTACTGTTGCACTGGAATTATGGGCAAAATTGTCAGGAGGAGCCTTGAATATGACAGCCTTCACCACTTGGAAACAGGAAGGTTCAGAAACGCTTATTCAGAATCAACCTACTGAAGCAGATCTCAGAAAGGGCAGCATGTCTCAGCAGATGCATTGGCAGGCTGAGGCGCAGAAAAGGTGAATTGCTCCTTATTTGAGTCTTACCTTTCCCATTTCCATTTTCATTTACTTTCTAAGCGTTTGGGACAGGGATTTTTTGCATTGTTAGAGCTCAGTAGTGAGACATCCCTTCAGCTAGTGAGGGCTGAATACAAGCAAATCTAGAATTGGATATTTGGAAAGACTCTAACAGAATTAGGAGTCCAAGACTGGATATATTTTTACCTTTTGCTTTTCACCCACTTCATAAATCCTTCAGGACATATAGATACACATATGTGTCTGCATGTACGTTTGTGTATAAATATGCCATGTGCTAGTCTGATCATTTATCCTGGGTACATGTGGTTGGCTTTTAAATCAGGTGGTTCTCATATCCTCAGTGAAGATACACAGATGTTCATTATCCCCAGTTAAGGATTTTTTTACATTCAGTTAGTAAATGGTAAAAAGATTTGGCTGTCAAAACTCCCAGATATTAATAGTTTCCAAAGATAGCAGAAGATTCTGCATCACTCCAATTTCTTGTTTGCATGCTGCTGAAACTAGATTGGTCATGATTCATGGGTAGGGTCTCTGTGTAATGTGACAGAAGTGTTCAGAAGTTGTGAAAGTGAATCACTTTTGCCCTCTCAGACACATCTTTGTCTTCCTTCTCTTTCCTATCTGATGGTGTGATTTAACTATAATGGAGATGCTTAAAGTTGAGGCACTACAGCTCGGAAATATCTAGCTATCCAATGAGCCCTCTTCATTTAAGAGATGTATTTAAATATACTGAGAAGGTGTTTAGTGGCCTGACAGCTATGAAATATACTCAAGACTCTGTGATTTCCTATGCATGTGTTGAATCAAACCCTGTTTCTGTGTCAGTTAAGTACAACAGCTATTACCTTAATAGATCATGGGTGGAACTTAAAAATGCCAAGGACTTAAGCATGGAGTAGACCTCAGTCAAAGACTGTGGTTAAACCATCTCCCAGGGGTGACATGGGTTTTGGATGGAAACATCTGACCCAAATGCCAAAAATCTCAGGTGCTTGATTTGGTTTTCCTTTTCACTGTATTACACCTGCATATAAATCTAATGTATACACACCAAGAAATCAGTGTATATCTTACAGATTAGTAGAAGTCCTACTCCTTTCCTTTTTTTTTACACTTTCTTCCCCCCCACCCCTTTTCTTTTTTCTTCATGGAAGATCTATTAAGCAATCTGTAGGAAACAGCAGGAGAAATTGTAACGAGTTCTAATTATGTAAATGTAGAATAGTCATCAGGAGAGAAAAAGGAAAACTGTGTTAGGTAGCTTTGATGAAGCTGCTTTGTAATATTTACTGGTGCCGTCAAATTAAATTTTGTCTTGTGTTTAGCATGAGGATTACAATATTTAAACAAACAATAACTTCATGCAGCAAAAATTAATTATATTTGTTCAGCCTAGCTAAAATGCAGATCTGTGTTTTGGCTTATTTGCAGGAAAGTTTACAAGTGCCAATGTAGTGTATTTATTATTTATTGTAATACACAGCTTGTCTGGGCTATGGGATAGATTTTTACTTGTAAAGTCTTCTGAAGGCAAATAAAAGTATTCTGGAATGCTTGGGGAATTTTTTTTTTGCACAAACTAATCACTTTGGAGCATAAAAGCATGAAGAGTTGTTCATAAATGTTGCTGAGATTTAATGCAATAATTTAATGGAATCTACATTTGACTGCAATCGTGAAAGCAGTTTCCCATATAACACACATTCTGAAGTATTGTAAGTGTGGTGACTTTTTTTCTAAAAAAGGGCTTAGTTATTTTAGGAGAGGGTTCTTAATTTTTAATAAGTAATTCAATGACATGAAAAGTCTGTTAATATTTAGACTTTGCATATCAGGCTGTGATTTCAAATCACATGTATTAAGCCAGTGCTTGTGTCAGACTTCCCAAGAAAGTCTGAGGACAGCAGTGTCTGGTGGATCTCTGCAAGGGTGGCCTGTAACACCTTTGGGTACACTATTCTGGGCTCTTAGTCTATTAATTTTCTATTCTAAGTATTTTCATTTCCAGAGAGTGACAAAAAAGAGAAACTTGGGCACAGACCACAGAATACTTCAGACAAGGGAACAGTTTCTGTGGCCAGTTTGAACAGACATAATCTACCTAAGGTTTGTCTCCTTTGCTCAGAACTGTCTTCCAAGGCTATCCCAAAAGGCTTCATACCCTCCCACACCCCACCATACATTCATAGCATCTTCCAACCCGTCCATACATTCTGTGCCGTAGTATGCCATGAGTCAACCCTCTTGTTCTGAACACATATTTGGGATAGTATCTCAGGAGTAGACAGGGGCCAAAATGAAAGACCAAGTGGAGCATGATCCTGTTTCACCAGTCTTTCTGTTTGTGGATATCTGGGCTATACACATAGCTTTGTTGACAGGAGAGTATTTTTGCATAACAACAGGAACAGTTTGCTGACATATTTCTTACTTTTTATGTCCTTGTCTGCAAGGACAAGTTTTGAGAGGTGTTGTGAAAAGGTAGTAAAGGCAGGTAGCCAAGCCAAAACTTTGCTACTGATCCAACAAAAACATCTGTTTGAGTTGCAGGAATAATGGTGTGAAGGCAGCTGTAGAAACAAGAATGAAAAAGTTATTTAAATGGGTATTTAGTGAATATAAATACTGTGGATTGGCCTTAATGTTTAATGAGCTTTTATTTTTAATAAGCTTTTAAATGTATTTGCCTCAGCTCACCTTCCAGCTCAAGTCTTTTTACTGAGCACATTATTTGAAATCATTTGCAGTATTATAGAATCACAGCCTCAAAAAAATCTGAATTACCTTTCATTATCAGCATTGTTTGACCATAATAATTCTGATAAGTCAGAAATGGCATAGATAATGGTTTCCCCTTGCAGTAGTAGGGGTTCAGAATAATTCTGTGTTGATTGCAGTAAAGAATTGGTATCAAAGATTTCGTTTAGGTGTGCATGCTGACCCCAGTCCATCTGCTGTGTGTAAGCTAAACTCACATTCTCAGTTATGGCTTCTGTCCTTCCTCGAGATGGATGTGTGCATCATGAAGCTGATTCCACCACCTTCTGTTTCTTGGTGATTCTCAGTTTTCTGTCCAAATATTTGGATTATTTGGAAATAGAGAAAGGGAAGATGATTCCACCAAAAGAACAGCTTTTATAGCCACAATTTTAAGTACCTAGAAGAAAAAATCCCCAAAATAATTCTCCAAATGTCATCACAAACAAGTCTTTTCCTTATATTGTCATTGTATTGGGAAAATTGTGAACCATATTTATCATGTGTTACAATTAGTACAAATCTACTAAAAGTATTTAGGCTGAAGGAGAATTCTGACATTGCAGATGAAAAAATAAAAAGGACAAGAAAAGAAGTGCTTCTAGACACACTTAGGATATGAGGCCTTGCCAAATTTTGGGATAAATTTATTTCAAAAAAATACATTTGAATACATTAGAAAAGAATCTTTCTATGTTCTCCACTAATGCATTTACAGATAACAATGATAGAAGAAGCAAGGGATTGTATCTTTGCAGTAGTACATAGAGACTACCAAATGCCAGAGAAAAACTGTAAGAAATGAAACAGATGCAAGGCAACCCAATTTGCTGAAAGCCACGCAAGAGGCTAAACGCATCAGTCCTGGCAGAATCCATGATTTTCACAATGCTTAAAATGTGCTAGGAATTATGTCTGCTTTTTCTTAGGTTTATGTTTTCAGGGAGGAATTCAAAATAATTCTCTCTTATTTTAGCTACTCATCAAACCAAGCTTATTTGGCAAGCAGCTGCACGGCCCAGTGTGACTTGGCACGAGTAACAGCCACAGCATCAGGTAGATGCAGCTCCAGGGCATCTGAAGAGAACCACCAGATAGGACAGAGTCTGTTAGTACAGGGATTTAGTATTGCTCTGATTTACATCAGTCAAAGATTCTTTAGCTTTTGCAGAGACACTATTTTGCTTTAGTTATATTTCTTATTATGCTTTTTGACCATCAACATTTACATAAAGTATTTTTGCTGTCTCCTTAGTTTCACACATATAGAAAACAACATCTGATACTAAATAATTTCAGAGGTCTTAGATTTCATAGAATGCGTATATCTTTACCAATTCAAGCTGTCTGGTATTGTCAAGAAACAAGCCACAGCTGATACCACTATATTAAGTTGCCTTTAGAATAAATAATTGTTATATAACGTTTACTTTGATATTTGAGTTTTGGAATTGTCTTTTTATGGCTGTTTTTGGAAGCTAGACCCCAATATTGAGATTTAAAATTTTTCGAAAGTAAACAATATTAAAATAAGATTTTACTGACATATTTAAAGAAAATTCCAAGGTTGGGTTTGGTTTTGGATTTGTGGTTTCTTCTTTTTTGATTTGTTTTTAAAAATATATATCACAGAAAAAATCAAACAGGCTGAACAGGTGTCATTACTGAATAAAGAAAGAAGAGCTCTTTGAGTTTCACAACTAGCAATTTTTTTGCAAGATGTATTAATATTCACATTTTGTCTGTAAATTTTTCTGTTACAGACATGCTTTCAAATCCAAATTGTATCATAATTCCATCTTCCACCTATTCTGTATGATACAGATGAATTTCATTCCAGTTCATGCAGTTCCTGTACAAAAAAAAAAAAAAAGGAAAGCATTTCAGCTGGAAAAAGTGTGAGTTTTAAGATTCCAGGGATACATATTTATGTGATTTATTGGAATTTATTGATGGTTGAAGACTTACAGTTTCTCCTGAGAGTCTGTAAGTGATACCCAGATCAAAGCAAATTACTCCGACTTTCAGCAATACACAGTCTCTATAAACCTCACCAGATATAGATGAGGACAAGGAGAAAGGCTATCAGAGGGTTAATATGATCTGGTTAATATAATCTTAAATGTGGTGGTGTCCTTTCACACTGGGCAGTGCTCTTTTTATTGAACAGCTAAGCGAACTCAGTTGATCGCTGAATGAGTAGGATGTTGCTTGAGAGCACCAAATGATTGCTTTTATAAGAAGTGTGAAGTGATTGGAAATCCTAATGTAATTCTTGTCTTCATTAATTAGTACTACCTCTATAATGCTTTATTTCATGTATTGCAGATCAGATTTTTCTCTGGTTTCTATAATTAAGTTTCCAACAGTCTGCAGAAACACGGGAAATTTCTTCAGAAAGAAAATAGGAAATAAAAGCTAAGCCTGGCAAACTCAATAACAGCTAGGTAGTTTTTCTTTAATATTCCTTATAAATATGCCCAAAGCATGGAGCAGGTCATAGAATCATAGAACGGTTTGGGTTGGAAAGGACCTTAAGATCATCTAGTTCCAACCCCCCTGCCATGGACAGGGACATCTCACACTAGACCATGTCGCCCAAGGCTCTGTCCAGCCTGGCCTTGAACACTGCCAGGGTTGGAGCATTCACAACTTCCTCGGGCAACCCATTCCAGTGCCTCACCACCGTCACTGTAAAGGACTTCTTCCTTAGATCTAATCTAAACTTCCCCTGTTTAAGTTTGAAGCCATTACCCCTTGTCCTACCACTACAGTCCTTAATGAAGAGTTCTGGTCATGAGAGTTCAATTTACAGATTAGTCTTCTGGAAGGGATGTAACGTTGCAAGCCAATGAAAATAAAACCCAAGATAAAATGTTTTCTGTCTTTAAATGAAAGTGCAGTTCTGTGATAGAGAAAAGCTAAAATTCATAAAATTCATTAGTACCATATTTTACTTAATCAGAACAGCACAGTCAAAGGTGGAAATGTGTATTTTCAGAAACGTTCAGGCATTCTTTAATAAATAAAGTTAATGCTATCATTAGTGGCACTTCTCAGCAAAAGTTTTATCTCTCTTCTCCCTATAGATAAGCACTCTTCTGGGAGATGAATATTGCTGTAGTCATATTGTGCTTTCAGTTAATGAGATGTGGGTCAACTTGTTAGAGTTTTATGATAATGAAGCTTATAATTTACTGTCAAACTAGCTTGCTTTCGAAACATTCTTATTGCCATGACATTTTTTATTTCCATCAGAAACACTGATGTGCAATTTAGGTGTTGGTGGCAGCAGATGTGTACCTTCATAGATGGGCAGAAAACCATGAAAAAGAGTGAAAAAGTAATCCAAAAGTGAGAAAAGTGTAGTAACGGAATGAAGTATGTGGCCTACTTTGCTGTGTTTTGAACAGCCAGATTCAAATTAGTAAACCGTGTTGCTCCTCACAGATGAAAATGTCATTAGTTGGAAGTTACTAGTTTATTACGTTTATATTCCTCATAATATGCCATAGACTTGATTTCTGCACAACTAGTTTAATTCTCCCCATGCAAAGTTTGCTGAATCAGATGTTACATTGTCTTATCGTATGAACTACTTGTGATTAGGTGAGCAGTGGGTGAATTTACATCAGTTAAAAATTTAAAATGTTATCCAAAATTTCATTGTTGAATCTTTGAAGTTTAATTCAGACCTGGACATAAAGCTTCATTTGTTTTGCTTTTTTTTATTTTGTTTTTAAAGAAAACTTGTAAAATTTAACCAGGTACTATGCAGCTTCTGCAGAATAATTCAGTTTACTGAATCAAATCTGTGGTTGAAACAAGAGCTGCACTTTGACATGCTGCTTTTCACTACATTAATTCCAGTTTTATATAGCTGGGGCTCACATTCCAGTGCTTAGTAAGAAATGTAAGCTTCCTATGGCACGTTTCCTGTTATGATTTAAGATCTTAACCTTATAACATAAAGTATTGGAAAATAAAATATGGTAATTAAAACGAAGATTAATGCAATCTGATTTTGTATTAGGAAAATTGTTCAAAATTTATGTTATAACTGAAATAACATTTTAAGGTTCTCTAACGCTTATCTAGTCCTATTAATAGAGAAGGTGAAAAATAGAGCAAACACTTCAGTGTTTCCCAGAATCTGTGAGTGAGGAGCCTGACCAAAGCTTCTTAATGACAGGAGAAGGACTTCTCCAGGTGAAAATTTTTCTTCTAAAGCTGGGTCCTTAGACCTTCTCCAGATTTTCTACTTTCTTGCTTTTGATAGTGCCTGACTGTATCATCCACCAGGTAATCCAAGTGATATACTTTCCTGTGAAAATACTGTCTGTGTGTTGGTGTTTTCTGCAGTGTGCTCCCAGTGTTTATTATAATTATTTTGGTGGCAATGATAGGGCTCATTGTTAAGGAAAAAGTAAATACTGCAATGTAGAGGTTTCTAAGTTAGGATTAAACAATCATCACTTCAATTTACATACTTTGTATATATATTATAAACAAAGTAAGTGCATGGCAATTTTTAAGCATTCCTTTAATGTTTTATTAATTCAGTTTACAGAAGATTGCCTAAGTTGAAAGTCTGTTGACTAAGGCCTTCATTAGCATAATAAAGTGAGCACAGGTTTAAATAGCTGACACAACTACCAAACCCCTCCTTTGCTGAGTTCTTGTATGAACATACATTGTTCATGCATGCAAGGGAGTTAACATAAGGGTGTAATGAAAGTTTTTGTGTGTAATTACAAACTTCGCGCCCTCTGGGACAAACAACACCAAATTACCTCATTTTGTGCTTCATCCTTATGCAGGTCTGTCAAAAAGTACTCTTTTCCTCCAAGGCACTTGAGTAACATTGGCCAGTTTTTCCTCTATTTCTGTTAAAATTAATGTTGTGAGATGAACACTACAATATTTGCAGTGGGCTGAGTCTGTCAATTAAAATACAGTAAAGCTGCTCATGTAAAGGAACTTCTTTGCACACATTTGTCCATGTAGAACTGATTTCTGGGAATCATTTTATTCCTCTTCCCAGCAAGATAAAATGCTCTTTTTCCCGTTAATACATCTCATTCAGTTTAAATGGCTAAAGAGCTGGTGATTTTGTTTAGTAAACTTTGCACGAGGGAGGGAATTTGCTGATGTGACATAGGTAAATGCTTGAAATTGCCCTAAATGTTTGTGATACCAACCTGTGGTGCCTAATTATTTCTTTAATAACAATGATTCTAATTATATTTCACATTTTCATATATACACCAAAAAGGATCAAACAATACAAAAGAAGTATTTTTTAATTAAAATTTCACTTTCATGTCTATTAATAAAAAGATGTTAACATTTCTTGAGAGAGATTTTGTATTCAGCTGCCCAGAGCAGTGGTCAGAAAAATCTGTCTTAATTGATGTCTTTTCAAATGCATGTTAAATATATACATAACAAATAGTAACTAGGTAGGGTTCATAGATTAGTAATCCTTGGGGGCATTTAAGGCATACTTGGTATGCTTGTTCTGGAAGGAACACAGCATTTTAATCAGTAATTTAAAAGTACACAGATGAACAATGAAAGGATTGCTATTTGGATGAAAATAATTCTTAAGAGTAATTTTCTTATAGTTGGCTGTATAACTAATTGATACATTTTTAATTATAAGACCACGGAGCTTTTACAGTGCCACTGCTTTCAAGCAAGGGAAATCTCCAAGGCAAGACTTGGTATTTCTTTGTGTCAAGATGATATAACTTTGCCTCAGGCACAGCCACAGGCTGGGAACACTTTGAGTGGATAAAAAATGAGACAGATGGGCATCTGTAAGTTCATTACCATTACAAGTCTGAGCATGGTTCTTTATTAAAAACTGATGCAAAAAATACATGAAAATATAATTGTGATGATACCATAGGATTTTAAATATAGGTACATGAAGTCAGGTATTATGATTCCTGTCATCATGGAGTTAGTAGTTTTGTAAATTATGTACCTGCAGGCTTGACCCTAACTGACCTCTGGGTTTTAAGGGGTGGAATTTTTGTTGTTTCAAAATCAAGGCTGAATTTGATACACCTGCTTAAATATGGCCTATGGTGTTAGCGTTTATCTTCTACAAACTAGTATTTTCAGTATTTAATAAGTGATAAGCATTTGAAATTTCTGGTACTTCGTTAAAATAACGTAGGGATTCAATAATCCCAGTTTCTTGTTAGTGAAACAACTGAAGCTAAAAAGAACCTTACAGGAAAGAAAACCTGAAGATTTAAATGGTGTATTTGCTTTTAGTTTGTAATTATTTGTATTATGATACCTAAGACTCCCATGGGTGACTGAGGCCATATTATACCAGGCATGGTTAAATAAGTGTTGTGACTGCCTTTAGAAACTATTATATGTATCAGATGTATTTGACTTCAGCAACAAAATTGCCTAAAAAATTTCTCACCCCTTTCCCTGAACACTCACCATGTAACTGTGCATTTTTCCTCTTTTTATTTTTTTTTTCCTTCTCTGCTGTTGTTTTTAAAAGTTTATTTTAAACTCAGACCATTTCAGTAAAGTTAGGGGGCAGTGAACTTCAGCTCAGAAGTGACAGTGAGTTACCAAAATGGAAAGGTGTGGGAGCTGAATTTAAGTGATAAACTGGAAGAGCTGGCTTAACTACACCCAAAATGTGACTGGGGAAAAATGACCTGAAAAGATAAAGTGATTACAGCTGTCTCTGTTGTACAGAAGGTTGTACTTGTAATGAGTCTAGAAACAGGATTCTAACCCCCACATACTAGACTAGTGGACACAGAGAACTAGAAAGAAGGGGAAAAACAGCCTTTGTCCTCCCCCAGCTTATGAATATTTTGATAAGGTGTGAAGATTTTTACTTGATTGTGTGGGGTGTGTCCTAAATAATTTGAAAGGTGCTCTGTTATACTTGCGTCTGCTCCTGATCCAGCAACTGGGAGAATAGAAATAGTGTTCTGAGGGAGTGGAAAAAAGAGGGTAATGGCTTGTTTAACAGAAGAGCGTTCAAAATCAAAAACTCCCAAAGGTGTCTGGGTGAATGTGAATTCAGTACCTTGATGCCAAAATACGAACTGCAATAAACAGAGGGAAATTTTTCTCATAAAATATTAACAAGATACTGTGACACTAAATGTGTGCAGGATAATATGGATAGATACTGCCATAGTCATGCCCTGTGAGCCTGTACCTCAGACGTGCAGGTGCACACATTTGTCTACTGCTGTTCTACATCTGAATTGCAGCCTTGCCTATAATAATAGTATGAAACAATACTTACACAAGCAGCAATACAGAAGAAGTACAATTGTACTTTGCAGAGGTACAATTCTGCATCTTCTCTTGGGAGAAAAAGGAGGTGCCTGTGCGACTCATTGGAGTTTGGTGCACTCTTACAGTCAGCAGCAGAGATGACTCTGCTTATGCTTTTAGGTTTGATCAGCTTTGATGATTCCCCACATGGTTAAATTATATGATTCTTATAGGAGTTTAAGTGGTTTTCTCAGTGAAGGCTGCCCATGCATCCATGTATTATTTCTTAGATAACTTGATCATCTTGTGAATCAGCAGTTCTCAGGATATCATCAGGGTGTATTTTCTTCAGTTACAGAGTAGCATCTGTTTAGAACACCATATCTTACTGATGTTCCCCACAAATGGTTCAACACTGCTTTAAATACATTCTTGTTAGTGCATACATTCATACTTTTGGGTTCCCAGATTTCTCAGGGACCCTGGAAATTCAAGTTACACATCAATAGTAAAAGAATACATGTGTGTATATGTACAGTTCCTTTCTACCTACTTGCTATTAACATTTTTGCATCTGTATATTACTGCAGTGTTGACAGTTGTCATCAAACTTGTTTACTTAAATTTGTTTGGTTCTCTCCAGGCTACAAAACTGTACAGCTGCACAGCTCCTGTCCTGCTCCAAGAGTTGCTGTGGCAGATGCAGCTGCTTGACAGGCATGTTAGTGGAAGAGGAGCTAAAGAGAAGTCATGGGACTTTTCTTCAGGGAATGTGAGAGTTGCCCGTGAAAGCAGACTGAGAACAAGGAGGAATTTATCTGTATCTATTTAGCTACTAGACAGTCAGTCTTTTGGGTAATTGATAACATACTTCAAGAGAATGACTCCTCTATTTAGGGAAGTACTTGAGGATGGAGAAAAGCAAGGTCCATTAATTTTGGCTATGCAGTTGGGGATTCAATGTCTCTCCCCTCTCACATGGACCAATGCCAGGTTGATATAGTGCATTAGCAGTTGATTTTGAAACTTGAAAGAAAAAGAAAAATCTTTTTTTCTGAGAGAATTTTGAAAGTTTATCTATGAGGAAATTTTAATGTTCATTTTTTGCATGTGAATGTGGGGCTTGTATGCTCAGTATTCGAGCATTCAAGTAGCTACTTCTGAAAGGGTACGCCACAATACCCATAATATTCAGAGGAAGGGCAGAAGCCCAATTATTCTTTTAAATGATAGAAATAGATCTCACCTCAAGTGCGTATTCTCAGTTATCTACAATTTAGGCAAAAGTCAGAATGTCAGCAAGATAAATGTATTTCATTGATTCAGATAATGCTCAAAATGATTGTGCTGGTTTACTGCAGACCTGTACATTAACTATGGGTTGGTGGAAAATTCACTCAAAACAATCACCCCTTTTGAGCAAGACTATAACAAATTCTGACACACTTCTTAAATTTGTTTTGACAAAGTACTCTATTACAAATGTCTGATTACTGGATCCGAGGAGTAATCAGTTACCTATTACTGATTACCTTCTCATGTAAGTCCTGGATGATAGATTAGCCTATCATTAGCGTCATGAGAATAACTTGCGCTGTTAAGTTTCTGTCTGAGCTTCATGGCTGCTCTGTTATGTTTAGGAATGCTGGCTCTACCTGGAAGATGGAAAAGGTGCTAGAACCAAATTCTTTTTGGAGTCTGAAAAGAAATTAGATGATTTTGCAAGGTGGTGTGCTTTAAAGATGTGACAACTTTGAAGCTGGTTTTGTTTTGGAGTAAATGGGAAGGATTATGAAGTTTGGTATCACTGGGGTTTTACAAAGACTGCACACTAGGGGGAAGTAGCATTCAATACAGAGCATATTACAAACTTGGGGATCTTCCTGGCAGTATGGCAAGTAAAGTTTGGATTTTCACAGCTGCTTGAATTCAAATTGGAAGGAAAGTAGAAGTTCTAATGTGACAATATATTGTATGTTTTCTTTAGATGTCAGTCTGTATATGATGAATTTTAAGTGAAGTTATGAATACTATAAAATTTATCTACTTACCTGAATGCTCAGAAGGTGTTTACTGAATGTAAAGTGACTCTGGAGTAATTCTAGTGACTCTGGAAGGGAAAGGGAGCCAGATAGGTGTCCATTCATCAGCACTCACAAAATAATAGTTTCCTTAGTTCTCTGGGGTTTTATGTGTAAGTTTGGCAATTTGAAATCCCAATTAAGTTGGTACAGAGGACAAAGGACTTTGCTTGCAAATTATGTCCTCTAGGAGTCAGACCAAGGCATGTTTATCAGGTGTCTTCAGGCCTCTCTGATTTTGAATGCTGAGATGAAAGGACACCTGTGCTGTGGTGTCTCTTTTAGCAACAGCACTCTTTCATCCACCCTAAGCAGTGCCAAACTTTGCTGTCAGCTTTCCTGTTTATGTAACTGATTTGTTGCATCAAGGAACAGATCCAGCTTGAAAAGGATTTCCTGTTTATTGCTGGAACAGTTCCTGTGTTCAGTCTCTCATTGGTGCCACAAAAGAGGTGTGCTGGGAGAGTATGAGAGCACACCAGGGCAGGAATGATCCATGAGGGGCAGGAGTCCTTAAGCCCACAAGCACACTAAAGAAGTTCAATCAGACTGGGGCAGATCACAGGACAGTAGCTCATACGGTTGAGGGAGAGGAGGCAGGATGGGTGGCTGGGAGAGGCATAGCTGGGGGACAGAGAGGGCTTTGGCAGAACAGGGAACCAGGGACTCACAGTTTGAAGAAAACTGTGCTAGTAATGAGGGAGAGCAGAATATAGCACATAGAGGAGGCAATAGACAGCAGAAAAAGTAAATAAGGTTAGAGAACAGCCCTCTTGATAAGAAGGTTAATCAGTAGGACATTTGCTGGCCTGTGATTTACCTGAGATAAAAGACTTTGAAGCATAGTAGCTGCGGAGGATATGCTTGGAGAATTCACAAAAAGGTTGGAGAAACTATTAGTTTGGACCATGACAGGCCCTTTTCATCATTTTCATTCTTGCCATAAGACACATTGAGGTAGTATATACCCTTACGAAAGTAATTGCTATAAATCTAGCAGGCCAGACCCAGATTACCTAGTGAAAACAAATTTTCTGAAGGATCAAAATATTAAAAGATTTCAAAATGTCAGTGAGTTATGATGCTTGTCAGTTTTCAATATCAAGTAATGATAAAACCAAGTGGCTGTAACAAATTATTTTGTGTCCACTTGAATAGATAATGATGACTATCCATCCCAAATATGCTGCTGTTTAAAGTTTAGCTGCTACACTACTAAACTGAAGCTGTATCAACCAAGATGCCAAGCTGTACTTTGATTATCCTGCGTGATAATTCACCTTTGTCATCACTTTCATTTTATGAAAGTAAAATGAATTGAAAATTATTAATTCAACTTTTCCAGCATCAAAACTCTTAATTCAGTATCTTTGTGGACCTTTTGAAAATACTGCTTTTATTGGAGAGTTAGTTTTCTCCTGATTAAACCTTCTTGCAAGGGCCAAGTGAGAGATAAGTCATAATGTACAGGGAAAGGAGGAAGAAGATTATTTTATTTTATTTTTTTAATTTGAGCAGACAGGATCTGTTTTGGAGTTCATTAGAAGGAACAGGCTGAGTTTAGTTATTCCTGAAAGTGCAGGATATTATGCTGGTGTGTGTGCAAATGCAAAGCCATTTTTGATGGCTTTGTGGCCAAGATGAAAGGAGAAGAGCATAATCTCACTGCTCCCTAAACACTGTACAACACCTTAAAAGAAGGCATTGTTAGACTGGGTCATCTTTGAACCTGACAAAGAACATTGAGGGGCTTGAGGGATGGTGGTTTTCTGGAGTTGTTTTTTCCTTTATTCTTAGTCCTTTTGCTGCAATGGAAAGTAGTTGGTAACACATGAATATCCAGTATCTTGTAGGTAGAGATGATGGCATTACTGCGTACACCTTAGCCACAATTCCTTTGAGGAAGAGGTATTCTCAAGTCATTGAAGAAGAAGGAATTTGAAATTATGTGTTTCCAGTGAAAGCCTTTTCTCTTGGAGAGTAATTTCAGGCATCAGGCGGTGGGTTATTAGTTTTTTTTTTTCTGCAATCACATTTTTCTCTGTATTATACTACAGTGGAAACAAAATGTGGTTGGTTGTTTTTTTTTTTTTAAATAAGTAGAAAAAAGAAAGTATTCTTGCCCCATAGCGAGAAACTGGAAACATAAAAGGCACTGGAAGTTTGTAACTTCTTGTTTTTGCAATTGCTTAAGGGGAATTGGTTTTTGTGTAGTATTTTTTTTTAATGGATCAAAACAGCAACAGCAAATTCCCTTCAGTCCTATGGATTTAAATTCGGTAGCCAAGGGAAACAATCAGAAGCAGTAAACAGAACTGGTTCTTTTGTTTATTTTTAATGAGCAACTTTAAGATTGCTTGATCCACATGATTATGGGTTTTCGCTTGTGTAATTTATAATTATAGTGCAACTCTTCACAGTTTGGCATCTTTCAATTTTCTGGTTTCAGACCTCTGCCTGCAAGTGTTACACTATGTACCTATTTGCAGAAGGATCAGAGTATATGTTAAGACAGTTTTTAGACAGCCCAGATAGACACTAGGATAAACATACATATGCCGACCTAAACAGAGATGCAAAATCATAAGCAGCAAAGTCTGCCTGTTTTGCCTTCTGAGGCTGGCAGGTCCATGTGTCTGAGGAGTCAGACATTCTGGCTCCTCTCTGGAGTCATTTCTGATACTGAAAGTGTCTGCTAGAGGAGTACTGAGCAACATGGTGTTTAAAAATGTATAAAATCATAATTTGCTTGGGAAAGCTAATGATGACATGAATTGCTGTACTAAATGTGGTCCATCTTCCTCAGAATTAGCCTTCTGATAGCAGCTTGTAGCAGATACTTTGGAAACTGCAAAGAAAAGATACATGTAAAATAACATTTCCACATCCTTCTTCTTCCCTGAAGTCAGATTTTAAACTGCCCTAGTTATATATCAACTTAACCCTAGAGAATGAGATAGAATTTTCTTTTTCAGTATTTTTTTCTATTATTGTAACTCAGGATATCCTTATTACACACGTATAAATGCCCAATCCCAGCTGAAATGGGTTAGACTCCTATAGGCACATCTTTGCATCTATAGTACCTGGTGGCAGGGCGTTTCATAGTCTAATTGTGCACAGATAAAGCATTTATTCAGTGATTTCAGTTCCACCATCTCACATTTTCATTAGCTTTCCTTTTACTCTTGCTTTATGATGTGTGTGGAATGGTAATGTCAGATCTATCTTCTCTGTCATTTTGTTTTTGAATGTGCCCTTTTCATGTCCTTTGTTATTTGTCTCTTTTCCAAGATAAACTGTCTAAGTCTTACAGTCTCTCTTTGTCTGAGAGTTTCTCTATGCTTGTATTATTTTTATTGTCCTTCTTTAGTACAGCATATAGCATTCCAGAGGAGGCTGAATTAGAATGTATTGCACATCATTTTCCACTCATACCTAATGCATCTTAATGTGATAACAGTGTGAACACAGGCTCTCACTGAGCTTCCTATGGTAAATCAGTCAGGTCTGAACCTATAAGGAGTGCAAATAGTTTAAATTCTTTTCTTCCCTTTGCACGTCTTTGTCCATTGCCTCATTGTTCATCCCTACTGCCATTAATAAATATATTAAACATTGGATTGAATATCAAACCTTGGGGCATTTTACTGGTCAATACATTATACTTGTCACAAATGATTAGCTTGTGAAACTATGATGCTTTTGGATCATTAATCCTTTTTAATGTTTGCCTTGTTACTGTATTTTATTGACAACAGACAAATGACATTTCTGGTGCTATGCACATATTTTAGTAAATACAGGGAGAAAACTCAAGAGCAAAACCTACTTACTAATCCTTTTTTTTGTTAAATCCTTTTTTACTTGGAGCAATGTTGTTAGTTTCACCACGACAAAAGAAGTTGTTTTTTTACATGCTGAAGCGAGAGTGAAAATTTCACTCGAACATGGCAAACATTCCAAATGAAATCATATTTTATGACTGCATATTACCACTGCTGCTCTCTTTTCCCAATAAAATGCTTCTGATGGTATTAGATAAGTCTAGCTCCAGTGCAACCTCTGAGCTTAGGTTTTTAACTTTACTCTCTTTGGAAGGTTAAGCCCAAATATGAGCCCAGAGGACCCCGATCATTGCTGTTGGAATCTAATGAGCTCTAGCTAGGTTATGGGTCTCTTAAATTAGCAAACAGCCCCACAGCCTGACAATGCCACCTGCTTTTAAGATGAATTCTGATGAATCCTGAATTCCTCCGAAACTGGCACCTATATGCACCCCTCATTCTTGACAGATGGAAACTGAGGGCTTTGGCTCTGTACAAATGCACTGAGGCAAAAGACGCTGTTTGCATACAAACTGCCTTAATACCTTCAGATCACTAGTAAGGATTTCTGCCTTTCTTTCACCTTAAAATTAAACTCCAACCCTTAGATGGCATAAGAAACAACAGGTGAGGCCTCATATGTAATGAAAAAAATCACACGTTTCTTTTCAGAAAAAAAGGACCTTCCTCCTCTCCCATGGTGTCTCTGCATGTCCCCTCAGCAGAGACCTTTCTGTCTTCCCCTTGCCTTGCCTTACTCCGGAGAAGTCACCTAGCTTATCTTGTTAGAATATTACTTGCATACACAGGGTGCTTATTGTCCTGAACTCACTGCTATTTCCAAGTATAAATTCCTGACAGCTACAGCTGGAAAGAGAGCAGGTAGGCAAAAGGAAGTACCAGATGTGAAGTGCTCATAGGGCATATGATGGAGGTGCCATTAAGAGAAATACTATGTCAGGGAACCTTATCTAGCTTTTCTTCTAAGGCAGTGAAAATAAATAAACGTTATTCTACTTGGAATGCAGCAGATTGCCATTCCTGGATTATGTTTTGTATAATCAAGAAGTGACCTGACAAGGTAAAGAAGAAATATTTTTAATTCTCTTAATGGTCTCCACAATCTCTCACAAAAAAGAACAGGCTTGAAACCCCTGATCACTGGCGTGTGGATGAAACCTTACAGTTGTCTCCCAGTCTTTTGCCCTACTGTCAAGGCTGCTTCTGATTCTGAAGCCTGGTTACACTGAAGGGCTCTGCTGGCCAGATGGGTCTGTGATGCTGCATTATGGGCTTGTCAGGTCAGATGTGTCACTGCTAAGGTTCCATGTGCTTTTCTGCCCTTTTGTACTGAAAAGCAAAACATAAATGAATAGAAACTCTTGTTAACAGTCTCCTTGTCAACTTGCTGTATCTTTTGCAAATCAAGTTAAAGAAGAAGGCATTTAGAAATGTGGTTACTTCACTTTACTGTTCCTTAATGGCTGTTTCAAAGATAGTAGTGTCTGAACTCTTGACATACATAATTAGTATAAGGGTCCCAATAGTTGTTTTCCTCTCAGAATAACTGGAGGAGGTGGTTATATGTCTTTTTTTTCTATCACTCAAATTTCATACTGAGAAGTGAACTATGTAAATGAAGTAGATGAACTGAACCGAGTTACGCAGATGATTGGTATTGTTAAGACATTTTCAGATATCACTTTCTAACCCATTTGAATTACACTTCAGTATGCATCCACCTTTCCTTCTTGTCATTCACATACCTCTAAATTACAGGTCTCTAATGATAGCTTTCTGGAATTTGTCTTTTATGTTTTAGGGTACATAGAGTTGGTGCTGCAAAGTAGGATGTTACACCTGGTGGCTGCTCATTACCTTTCACTTTTTAAGGCCAGTGAGTATTCAACACCTGTTAACTTCTTTCTCATTAATAAGATAATGATGCATTCTGTTGTGGCTCTCCAACCCCTCAACAAACACCTTTTTGAACTGGATCATCAACTGCAGTGAGCTCATTTCTAAATGAAAATTACTTTCCAGGTGTTGAAATTCATTATCTCACTGCAGTGGAAATAAACATAGAGGTAGTTGAATTATATTTAAATGTAAAACCCAATAAACTGTGGTGTAATTAGACAATTCCAGCCCTACCACTGGGAGTTGTAAGGATTTAAGTGTAACCAAGACAGAGCCAGGGCAAGAAATTAATAAATACATTAGAAGTGAAAGTAAAATACAAGTTATATTGAATGAAGTCTAACCTAAAATAAAGGAAGACAATAAAGATTTTAGTGGTTACAGAAGGATACTGCTGCTCCAGGATGTCTTATTAGAAAACTTTTGTGCCAAAAAATAGTGCATGGAGAGTTACTTTTAGAACAGGGAAGGTCAATCTGATCTTGCAGAACAAAGAAAAGTTGAAGTGTTTAGTTTCAACTGTTCTATGTACTTAACAACAAATTAACCTGTCATTATCACTGCTTCTCCACTTGTGAAATTTGGATGATTGGGCTTTTGTAAAAGGACTTTACAATACTCAGATGAAAAACATTGGGGTTTTTTTAACAGATACCATCATTTTAGAGATTATGAAGTGTCTGGATTATGCTTTCTTGCGTTTGGTCAACTACAACAGCAGGTGCATAAAGTTATGGGTTAAAAATTTAATATGCAGTAAAAAAATATGGGTAGAAAATGATCCTGATTCAGCTATCCCCAGTTTGTATCAAAGTCTATGTGAATTGAAGACATAGCACCTTTCAGAAACTCTTGGTATGAAGCAGGATCAGATTCAAAGAGTTGAAATAAGAAAAATAATAAGGATTACCTGCAGCCTAGGGGTGCTTATAAGCAGTAAGTAATATTAATGCTGATACCCTCTTAGGCAGGTGAAAATGGAATTTTAACTGGTGTGATGAGAGTTCTGCATTGCTAATAAATTCATGTCAAGGTGCACTGATAATCTCTGACTATCTGATGCAATTTATATGTATATTTTTATTTATTAGTGGCTTCAGATACAATTCATCTTTCTCAAAAGTAGTGGAAAATTTTAACGAGCTCATAAAGAAAAAGAGCAAAGAATCTTGAAGAAGTTTAGCTGTTGGTAACAGTATTCAGCAAGTGTGGGGTTTTTTTGGTATACTATACACGACATTCAATTTGTGATGTACTGTATGAACTGCAAGGGTATACTGCCTTGGCAGTGTTGGATGTTGGATCAGTTGGCATTGCTTGGTGCTCCACATTCACGCTTTAATAATACCAGAGTTATTGGGCCATTTTAATGACAGGGATGGTATGGAGCTGTGCTTCAATTCCTCCTTCTCTTTTCTTCTGTTCTCTCACTCTCATTTTGAATTCCCTTGGTAAACTGATTCTGCAGAAGAGGGGACAAGTCAATTCAATGTGTCTGATGAGTGCAGACAGCTCAGCAGTAACACTAGGACATCTTTACATTCTGCAATTGTGAAGTGTCAGGATCTGGATCAGAAAAAATGCCTTTTCTTGACTCACTCTGATGTTCTCTTTCAAAATATGACATGTGAAACTGCAGATTCTGTTTCTTAAGTTCCCCAAGGCAAGGGGAAATATGTAAAAAATAGAGGGTAGGTACTGTGATTTTCGCACTGCTGCACATTTAGGCCCACACAGATGAGTTTACAGTGATATCTGTTGAACTGTATTTCTGGGCTGGTTTGAATAAACATAGCTCTAGGAAATCAATAGAACTATCAGTATTTTTTATCAGCTGAAAATCTGTTTTGTAAACCAAGTGATATTAAACTCAGAAATATAGGGCAACTGTGAATATATGTTGAATTATGCAAACATATGTATTAAGTCAAATGTATGCACTAAAACTAGTCATCCTTATAGTTTTTAATATTACATATGTGTATATATATATATTGCATATTTTTATTTTCTGTTTTTTTATTAAGAAAGACTGTTGCTGTCTGAGTCTGCCCAGGACACACTGTTTCAGTGTCTTTCACTAAGTCTTGCTGTACCACTTCTTCAAAGCATGGACAAAAATGCCAAAAAAAAGTTGTCAAGCATAATGATTTCCCATCAGAACAGGCAAAGTGTGATTACAAGCAGAGCACCTGCAGTAAATTCATTGCATCTTGTATATCAGGAAAAGTACTTTTTGTCTTCACCACATTTTTCAAGGGAAAGCCACATTTAAAATTCATCTACAGCAACATGTCCAGCATGGCCACTGTGCCGCAGGGTGACTGGAGTTGTATTGCATGTCCATGTGCTGACTCCAGCTCATGTTCATACTTCATCTGAGCACAAGGGGCTGTTCTTTCTTCTGCTTTGGGATGCACTGTTTAAGCCTGCCCTTCCCTCCTTTTATGAAATTTTAAGTCAGGAGAGCAAGGATAAGTTAAGAGAGCAGCTGACAGCTGTGATTTTAACGTCTTCATGATTACTATCTACCACCATGACATTCTCATCATGTATTCATCATTTAGAGATTTGTAACAGTTAGCAGAAAAGCCTTTGTCACACTAGAGCATGTGCAGATATGCAAGCGACCTCTAGCCATGCCCAGGAAGCCTGCTGGAAGCAGCAAGTATTCTGTATTTTTTGCTTTCATGGGGAAGGGAAATGCCTCATCCTTACCAGCTGCAGTAAGGCATTATTACTGAGTTAAGGCAGTTGGTGAGATAAGCTAATTATGAAGACATTAACAAAACACATGCAAAATTAGTTGTAGCTCACAGAAGGAAAGAGAATTCAGGAAACTGTTCAGAGTATTAATTTGCAGCAAATCCTGTCATGATTTTAGGGAGAGAGAAAATACTAATGAAGTTTGACTGTCTCAAAAAGATGTAAATAAAAGAAATGGTCAATTCACTTGAACACAGTACATACCCCAGTATTCTAGGCTGATATACTCAAATGTCACACAGCTGTAAACCAGTTTTGTTTCTGGGTGCACACGTGGACATATGAAATTCAATAGTAAGATGAAATCTGGAAGCAAGTTCTTTTGAAATTTGCTATCCCCTCAAAATCTGCAGAACCTACTGATTATAAAAATAATTTTTGTTGAATCAAGGTAATTAAAGAAAATCAGTCCAGAGATCTTTCTGTGAGGTTACACTCTCCACACAGAGGATGCTTGCTTGTGGATCTAATACTTCACACACTTTGCAAAGCTGTGCAATGAATGGGCCTCTGAGCTTGTACCGAATTTTGGCGTGTTAACACCGATCACACTAGATGTACTTTAACATTAGGAGCCCCTACTAAATCAGGAATTTGTGTTAAACCAAGCAGTATCCAATCCAAGTGAAAACCTGAGTTATTTTAAAAGATGTTTATTTTATTTCTTTTTTTTTTTTTCTCTTTTTTAGAATAGCAGAAGTTCTCGACGTGGTATTTTTAATAGGCAGGATAGTTTGATTTACATTACAAAGGTTAAAATTGTGTAAAGTAGGTGCTTTTTGAACTATCTGAACTACTCTGTTATGAATACATTTTACATGAATGTAAAACAAATACTACATTCACTAGGAATCCTGTTTGCTCCTTCTAATCCAATGTGAATCTGGTGCCACATGGGAGATCTCCATTTCAATGAATTAGCATACTTGAGAACCTTTGTAACACTGCACAGAGATGCATTCCTAGATCTTCAGTAAGAAGAAATAGTCAGGTGCCCAGGAACTCACAAGTGTTTTTCTAAATCTTGGAGTTTTTACTGAGGTAGGATTTTAGGTAACTTCACAAGGGGACTATAACAGTTAATTAGATAGCCCCTACCTTATGCCTTTAAGCATGATCTTTGGATAGTGTAATGCTTTAATTTGCATGATGCGCTGACTTACTGCTCTGTGTAATGAACAGAGACAACATCTTGAGACACTTGATGGGATTTTTGGCCTCACCACTTTGACCTTCCTTTATTGCACCATTTCAGTCCACTTTTAGATATCACACCGTAGAATGGAGCAGTTCAAGTAAGCCATTTGTGCAGCGTGGAGAGGGTATAAAGCTGCAAGAAGTAATTTTGCCAGTATGCCCAACTGAGGATTTTCTGCTTATCAGTCAGGCTCTGTCTATAATGTAGTTAACAGGTATGACTGCACAATTAGTTAAAAAATGCAAATACGTAACTAGCTTACAAAAGAATGATTTTTGGCATTGTTTACATTTCATCCCATAGTGGTGAAATACTGTAGACTCAACTCTTCTCCTGTTTGAGGTTATGACTTTTCTTAGTCCATGCTGCTTTAATATTCTCAGGCACTGTTCTTAGATTCTTAGCTTTGTGACTTTTATCATGGGACATATATTCCTCAATATACATTCCTCCACACTTCTAAAAGTTAGTCTGACTTGTTGTCAAAAATCAAACTGATATATAGCATATTTGAATAGCTTGTTGGTAGTATGCAGTTTGGGCAGTTTCCCATTTAGCTGAAAGTCCATCTCCATATAAACGTGACATTCCTAAAACTGGGGATAATTGTAATGCAAAAGAAGGGAATGAATTTAATGTGTTAGCTCAGTTTCTGAGTAATCTTCTGAGTAACACCTGCTTCTTTTTTTATTTAGTTTTTCTTTTTTAACTAGTTAAAAGTCTTTAAATGGGTTAGGTTCTTAAGTGTATTTGAGAAATGTAACTTGAATTATGTTAGCATGAATATGTAACGTAGATGAATAAAAATCCATAGTGTACAATTAAATCAAGAAGACACAGAAGTTTGTGGAAGGGAGAAGGATGCTGAAGAGCAGTGTTGAAATATCCTGGTCAGTGATTTTGATGATAACTAACAAATTGTCTGAAATGTTTCCTAGAAAGAACAAAAATCAGGGACAGATTATTTTTATTCTGTTTATCATATATAGCTTAAGATCTGATGTACCTTCTCTTATTCTTTGGTCAATTCATTTCTTTGTGTCTTACTGCTTGACAGTACTCTCTATTCATAAAATACTACTCCTACTACTTCTTCACCAGATGGGACAGGAATATAGGAATGACTGTTGGAGTGCTTTACGTAGTGTGGAAAGTGAGGAAATGGTACTTGTAGAAATACTGCTTCATTGTGATGAAGAACAGAGACAGAAAGGTTTAAGCAAACCATCCTGGATGGCATACCACCTTGCTACCATGCTCTAAAAAAACCCATATTCATCACAAAATGGTTAATATGCAGCACACTTTTAAGAAACATACTTTCTGTCCTGCATTTCAGAACTGATAGTCACATAGCAGTCAAGTTCACATGCCACTCGCATGTATGCTTGTACAGGTAATACAGGGTACATCTCTGAGTTACAGCATAAAGCAAGCCCCTTATCTTTGCTTGTGGATTATGTATGCATAATGCAATGTGTTCTTGAAAATGTGTCTAACACCACTACATGCCTCATGCCTCATGCCTCATGACAGAGAAAAAGAAGAGCCTAGTGCTATAATGCTCTGGAAAGTAAATAAAATTATTTATAAGGAAGATTGAAGACACATTATTTTCTCCTGGTTTTTGCCATAAATCTTTCTGCAGAAACTGCTTTGCTCACATACCTTGAATTTAACTTAGTGATACTGGCACAACTTCTTTTGTCTTACTAGCCTGCTGTAGCACTTTCTGAATTCTGTTCAGATGAGCCCTTTTCAAGAATCGTTTTGAGAGAGATCATAATCTAACGGAAGAGGAAATAAAGGCAGCTGGGTAGACTCTTCTTCAAATAGCCATGGCTAAGAAAGGCATCAGAGCAAATTAAAAACCAAACATTGTTTTCTCACTTTACTAAATGCCACAGTTATTTATCTCTGAAAATGGACAAACACAATCTCAGTCAAGCTGTCATTATGAAGAGGAATGGACAAGTTATAATTTGAATGCTAATCAAATTCTTATTTATCAGTCTCGGCTGTGCTGGTTTGGTAGGCATACAACAGCAAATTTAACAAACATTTCTTCTTCCAAAGATCAAAGTCTGTGTTTGGTTGTCTTCTACATAAGTGATTTCTAATACATGCTATTAATGAAAGACAAAATAAACTACAATAAATTGAAAGATTGGGCTTGCTGAGGGCACATTTTGTGACACAGAATTGACAGAATGCTTGTGTTATATCTGAACAGAAAAGATTTGATGGTAAAACTAGTGTGTGATGGAGAAAGTTTCAGTTTGACATTTGCCTTAGGTACCTGATGACAGGAAATGAATGATCACAAGGATGAGTAAGACAAAAGTTTAGTAAATTCTGTCAAGACACATAGAAATGCTTTGAAATCAGAATGTTTTATTGGTTTATTTCCTCTAGTGTCACTACAAATGCCATCTGAAGATCTGAAACCACTGGTCAGTTATCTGGTACTATGTCTAGTGCTCTGTCTTGAGATTTCCGTGTCTTGTCTTGTTTTCCAGTGAAGTTTACTGTACTTTAATTCAACCTTATGGGAGACCACTTTGACTTTTTTCAGCTTAACAGAAGTTGCAGTGTGTCATTTGGAAGTGCAGGATGTTTCACAATATGTAAGCTTGGTAAAAAAAAGTGGATCAGAAAAAGAGGAGGGGGCAATGGGGTGGTGGGGGTAGCGATGGGGCTGTCTTTAGATTCGTAGTGTGATAGTGCTGCCAATTTCCTAGGCCTGCTGCCTTGGCGAAAGTGGATTGTCTATGCCTGTATGGATTCAAAGCCTTAATGATGGCTTAACAAAGCAGAGTCCATGGGCAGCTGATGCAATTTGATGTCTATGTGTTCTGATATCAGAATTTCCCCATCTCTGCTGCTATGCTGCAGGTAGACTGGGGTAGGCCAAGTCTTGGGCTATAGTTTTCTCCTGTATGTAGCTACACAGTGTTCAGCACACCCAGAGCGCGGGAACACAAGGTGCTGCAGGTATTTCATAACAAACAAATACTAACAGCATCTTCTGTTTTGATTACTTTGTGTCCTTTGAGCATAATCCTTGTTTCTGAGTCTAGATACTAGTAAACCACAGGCCACTTACATCCCTGCACTGCTGAAGCACTGCTGCCTGCATTTTTTAGGTGTTGATATTTTGGCACAGAGAAAAGGCATGCACGAGATTGCGCAGAAGACTAATAGGAGCATTAAGAACATATTGAGGATGTGCCGACTGTACAGCAAAGTCGTGTCTACATGCTGACAGTCCTGTGTACCTTGCTTGTTGTCCCTTAGAAAACATTGTCATTCTTCAGAGTTTAACTGCTTTACTGATTTTAGTATTGAAGGCTTTTAAATCCCCTTCTGCTGCTAATAAAGTTGACTTCTTTTAAAAAAAAAAACTTAGTTGCTTTTAGCAAACATGTTAAACATCTTTTCTAATGACCATTTTGCTATCTCAAGTCTTGCTGAGCATAGCCTGCCTTTTATCTTTGCCCTTCAAGAAATAACCTTTCCCTAAAACTTTCACAGATTGCAAGCACAGATTTCAAGTTGTGATTTCAGGATATGGCATGTGTATAAGCAGCATTAATAACTATACAGCAGTGCTTGCCTTACTGGGCTGGCTTCAGAGATTTTAAGGGTCACAAATACAATCTATTTAGGAGAAAAGAAAGCATCGATGATGTACCACAGTTAATGTTTGACTAGCTTTTTTGAGCTTTAGCCTAACCTGCATAGGGTGAGTGAAGGAATTTAGTGTCTTTGCTTCTAGTAGGAATTAATGTTTTAAAGTTTACAAGTTCAGTTTCTTAGGCATTATCCCCATTGACTTACACGGTAGAGATCAGAATGATTTACAATCACTGCTGGACTCGAGAATGATTCCCAGAAGTCAAAGCCCAGTAGTACTTCAATAACCCACTGTAATAAGATATTTTATTGTTATGGCTTTAAATGTCCTGCAGTGTACAGTAACTCAGATACAAAGTAATTAAAGGCAATTAAAGGCCATTATAGTAAGGATTACTTTGTGCTAATGACAGACTGTTTGACTGAGGAAGAATACCTTCTAAAGTCATTCAGGGAACATGATACTCAGTCAAGGTGGGAAAACAAGCACATCTCTGAGATTTGATTGAGAAGAAGTCAAAATACATGAGGTCTTTTTTCTTCATCACACTCTTATTTAAGCATCTCCCCAAATTACAATGTATCTTATAATTAATTAAACAGTTGCTTCATTAAATAAAGATGTTAATAATACACAACTTCATGAAAGTGTATTCCTCAGAATATAAGAAGAAAAAAGACAATGTGTCACTGTTGACTTTCAATAACATTGTTTTATTAAATGTATTAAAATCAATAATGCTAATTTTACAATGCTGTCAGCAAAACTTTTTAATAAAATGAGGTTTCTATTTACTTTTAAATGCAATTCAGCAACCCTCAAGAGTCAGGCAAGAGAGAAGGCACTCAGTTTAGGCTGCTAGACAAATTTAGTACATACCACACATATTCCAAGTCTTGAACACTTGGGATTAACATATTCACTCCTAATTTTGCACTACTGTGTTTGAGAAAAGTACATCGGACTGTTTAAGTGACATCTGCCCATGTGAAGAGGAAACAAAAGAGTCTAAAGCTGTGACACATACTACTGTTCTCTCCAAATTTAGAATGGGACACAGTAGCTGGCTAAACATGACGCATGTTATAAATTTGGTAAACTGCTAATTTAATTTATACACAGCTGAACAAGGCTTGCCTACTGAGTGACAACAGCATTACATGTCTAATAGCACTACATAACTGCTGTTTCTTCCCCAAGAGCCTCAAAAAGCACAGGTTGTGCCCAGCATGTGAAAGCTTTCCTTCAGTCCACTTCACATTATTATTGTACTTACTGTTGGTCACTGCACTGCCAGTAACTCATTCGTGGCTCTTGAAGGGAATCATGCATAGAAGAAACATGAATAAATGTAAAATTTTTTTATGGGCAGCTGTGTATCTAAGCTATTGCTTGTCAGGTCTTCTGAGATCCACAGCACTGAGTCCCACAGCAGATTACTCTGCAAGAATCCACTCATAAAGTTTCTCCAAATAAGTAATTTTGTCTTTTATAGATATAGATAAACATGACAATAAGTAGCTTGCAAATATCCAGCAGGAGAGTTTTACAAACATTAGTGCATCCAACTGCTTTAATGTATCACCATTGAGAAGAAGCCAGTTTTACCAATCTAAACGCAAATAACATTGCCAGAACCTCACCACCCGGTGATGCTGGAAGGAAATAGGACTTTTAAAACATAAACATTGGAAACTAATTTAAAAAAAATGTAAGTCCATGAAGAATGCAAATGTTAACACAGTTTTATGTCTGGTATAATGACAAGTGTATCATTTAAATATTACTCTTCATGTGAAAATAAGCAGGTTTGTGCGTGATGTCTTTCTAGCAGCCTTAAAATGAAGTGGTTCCTTCTCCTCTGAGATGTTTTTTAAACAAAAATGCTAATAGCTAATCCCTGCAAATGGGCAGTAATGGCAAAGTTTAGCAATACTTGTGAAGAGGATCTGTGCATGGAATTCTCTCTGGAATCTTTTTGCAGTCTCAAAAGTAGCAACTCTGATTTCCAGCACTTTGTGTAGCATGAATGAATGATTCGTATGGAATAAAATCCTTTCTGTATTCATCTTTTCTAAGCTGCAAGACCATGACAGAGAGTGGCAAATTCCTAAACTTCCAGAAACTATTATTTAGAGATGTGAAGCATCCAGTGCAAGAAAGATTAATGAGATTTAAAACATAAAAAGAAAACTGTGTGCATTAAAAAACTAAACTAATTGAGAATGCTTCCAAGACTTCTTAGTGATGCTCCACTTACCTAGTTTTTGGCACTTCTGTAGAAGGTATATCTGCTACAAAGTCCTCTACATCCTTATATCTGTTCAGGTTTCAACAGAACAGCACAGCCACTGTTTAAGGATCTAAACATAATAAAACTTACATGGAGGTGAAAATAATCATTTTTTCTAGTTTTATAGACGAAAGTGAAACACGATCTTACTGAGTTAAAAGGCAGTACATGCAAACCATTTAAATTGTCAACCACAAAAGCTCCATCCTTGGATCATGATAGAAGTATCCAGTTCCTTCTTCAGTCAACCACTGTTCTTAGAAAATCATTCCCTTATTCTGTAGAGAGTCATGAGTCTGGAAGCAGATTTTTCCATTTAGCTGAAGAAGTAGAGATGGGAAGCAAATGCTTGGTTCATTGTTCCTCCCAGCAAGAGATTGTGGGTGCTTATCACTATAATCACAGATAAGAGGAGGCTGCTGTTGCTGAAGGAATCTCTTTAGATCTGGTAAATTTTATATCTTCGATTAGATTTTTACTTCCTTACTCTTGCTTATATGCAAAGGAAATCACTTCGTCTTTATAAGAGCTTTTTGAATAACAATCCAAATATGATGCTGCTGTATTTATTTAGTTAATTTGATACCTATTTGCATTAATGTTTTTTGTACACTAGATTGTCTTACAGTGTTGAAAGCAAGGCTAAATAAGCTTTGAAAAACCTATTCTTAAACTGATAACTGCAGGGTCTCTAGTGAAACTCTCCAAGTTCTTTAGGCTTACACTTGATTTGCTTTAATAAGGGTTATGGGGAAAGAAATACTATTTAAACTCCATTTTAAAATGCCTGGTAACAGACAGGTGGAAAAGACTTAGAATTACTATTTTTCATTACTGAGGGCCCCTTAGGACTGCACTGGAAAGAATCCTGTCTGCCCCAGATAAGAGTCTCCCAGCAGTTTAATGTGCCAATCAGTTGCGCTCAGCAGCCCAGAATCATCATATTGCAGCTATTGAATAGTTCCAGACCATATGCTCAGAAGGATGGGAAATGTGATATGTGTCACACTTCCAAAGAATGATGATGAAGAGCATTAATATGCTGATGAAGAAGAAAAAGAGAAAAGAGTGAGAAATCTTGAGGAAGCAAACCCACCTGTGTTACAGAGCCTGACAGATACGCTGTACTAACTCTTCCATTTCATATATAATTATAAGTTCAAGTTACTATGAGGTCTACATCACACTGAATTACTTGGTCTCTTTCTCTTGTTGCTTCTTCTAGTATATTCTCTCTTTTAAGAGAGAAAGGTTTTATGTCAGAATCAAAATACCTACAAAAGAAGCAAAGATTAAAACCCAGCTGGCAGCCTGGAACCTATTTGGGTACATTTGGGATCTAATTACTTCACAGCAACAACTGAGTGTGGGACCAAGTACAACTCCATTCATGTTAAGTAACTCACTAGTAGCTTGAAGGAGGAATGCTAATGAAGGTTCTGAGAGAACAGGAAAGCAGTAAGAAACTGCATTTTCCTGTATGTTCTGTCCTTTCAAAAACAAATGCAGTGATGTTATTGTGTCACATAGTTTGGTAGCAGATAGATAAACGGAAAGTGATTTTCTAATCTTCTAGCCAGCTTTTCTAAGTGCCTCACCCAGCAATCCTCAATGCACAGAACCATTAGAGGAAATTAAGAGTTGGTATAAGCAGCTGAAATTCCAATGACTTCTATGTTTTCCATGGACAATCTTCACGTCCCTCCAGTTGTTTATAAATTCTGCTAAGGTGTATATTGGAGGAGCTGAAATCTAATATGGGAAAAATTCCAGATCCATTGTTTAAAACAACAAAACACCTAGAACTGGCTGCACAAATGAGCTCCTTTCAGGACGCAGGGAATTCTGAGTTACCCATGGAATAATTTTTAGTTTAAGCTAGTCATACCGATGTCTTAAAGTATATGTATGTATTTAATGATCTTCTCTGATATCTTTATGGCAATAATTTTCCATAACATAGGCATAATAAATGCACTACGCTTGCCAGGATTGTGAGGCATAACAGATTGTATAGTGCTTTTCTAGAGAGCAGTGAAACCAAATTCACAGATTCAGACAGCTTTTAGGAACTGAGTTGTCTGCAGTCTGAATAGAGATCTTAGTTTGGGAGGATGTTCTCATTTTCCTTTGTCCTTGTAACAAAAGTCACTGATTAACAGTGCATTCAATTGTTATGAGGTAAATGATGGGACTTTTCACATTTATTTTTATTAATGTCATCCCTTTGGCTTTCTGATTACTCATGAATTTTTCTTAGTACTTTTCTGTATTCCAACACAGAATGTAATGTTACATATACTGTTTCAATCCATATGAAGTTATGTTTCAATCTAGTGAAACTCAATGAATATTGGCTCTGCTTGTATAGAGAAGAGTATAGATTATTATTATATCACATCTTAATGTGAGGCAGATTCTTTGAAAGCAGCACTTCCCTCTGATTTATGATCATTATGATTTAGTTATGATTCAGAAAAGAGATGCCCAAATGCTGGTTTTGGATCAAAACCCTGTGCCAAAAGCCTGCAAAATAATAAGCTTCATATGTTTTGGGTTTGATTTTCTTCCTATTCTGATTCGTGCTTGTACCATTAAAGAGAGACAGTTGTGTATGTCCATTCTGTTTCTTGATATTTACAGTACTATTATTAGACCTAAGTTAACTTTAGCTTAGGTTAGACCTCAGTTAAGTTTAGGTTAGCAATCACCTAGCTATGGTGGGTTTATTTTTAAAGATTATTACTAGAGTAATTGTTCTATGCTATACTGGCACAAGAAAGGCACTGTAACTTTCTGCAGCATACATTATGAGTCCAGGAGAGTATGTTGCTTGCCAGTGGTGTCGCTGAGGAAATATTTTGCCTCTCCCACTTCATGTTTCCTTCTTGGCCTCTCGTATTAGTTTCTGAGAATATCTTTTTAATTTGTATGGGGTGAAAGTGTCTATAATTATGAAGGACTGATACAGAAATCAAGCAATAGAGTCTTGAATTTTAGATGGTTTAGAAAAAAACATGGAAAAAGAGGCTTTTGTGTCTTCCAGTTATTCAGCAGTGTTTACTTTCCCACTTCATTCCTTATTTTCAGCTTTCTTGCATACTTCAGAAATGAAGCCTGCATTCTCTCTGCTATACTAGCAAATTTCCATTTCAAACCAGTGAACAATCCAACTTATTCATTGCTAAAAGGTTGTGTGTCTTCTGTAGATTCAGATGAGGAAATCACCTGCCTTTCTTGACTCATTTGTGCTCACACCACAGAATGAGGTTTGTTTGGCTTTGGCAAATAGAGCAGTGATACCATGTTAAATGCCTGGACTTCAGTCCATGTGGCTTAACACGTAGACCATACACCTGGTAGTAAATGTTCTTACCTTCCTCGACACTTGTTCATTGGAGCCAGACTAAATCTTGTCTTTAGTTAGAGCAAATACAAGTGTTATACTTGCTGTAATTAGTTCCTTAAGAATAGAGTACAAAGCTGGCTAAAAGTGGGAACTCTGCAGGTAGCTTGTGTGCTGACAGCTTTTTCTGGAACATTGATTAAAGGCATTAAATTCCAGATCTGATCGATATAAAAAGTAGGGCAGCTGTTGCTGGACCTGACAAACATTTTCATCAGATTTGGCTTCAATCTGTAGAGAGACATGTTTATAGAAACAATTTCTTAATGCTTCTATATCAAAAAGAACTTTTTATTCATTTTGATTAAAAAGGCCTGTCTCCTAAAATGCATTGTTTAAAACTAAAAGAGGAAGCTGTTTTCTTACAGCTCCTTTGAAAATTTCCTAAGAACATTTCTTTAAATAAAATATATTCCCTTTGATTCAAACAGGCCTGCTTTCTGCACTTAACAGAGTATCATTGTAATGCTGCAGTTTTTAATTCCATTTCCATTATCACCTTAACTCTAATCCTACGGGAGCTTCCTATGTGACTGATCCCTTTATCAGGAATGTGTCTTTCTCTTAAACAAAAGCTGAACTATAATTTTTATGTGTTGCACATTTGCTAAAAACCCAGCTGTAACACACAGCCCCACTTTTTTGCTGAACCAGGTAGCAGATCAGGTACAAGAGCTGTACACAGCCACATGAGTTCCCTTTGTGGTGCATTCCATGCTTTCCTTTCCACCTGAGCCAGAGCTATCACTAGATTCGGGGGCCGAGAGTAGCAGAAGGACTTTGATCCCCTCTGTGTTAGAGAACAGCTTCTTATGTTCACCCCTTGCACTGCACAGCTGTGCGGAAATGGCAGGTATTAGGCTGCAGATGTAAAGCAGGAAAACAGCAATTCAAGGGAGCTGATCTGTTCCAACCAGAATTTTCAGACTTTGATGTTTCCTTTTGGTTTGAAGTCGGTTTGGCCTTATCTTAAAATTGCAACATTCTGCCTTCCTTGCCCCTCTTTCCTGCTTGCTGCCTGTGTTTCATTGCAGTAGTCCATCTTCCTGACCACTGTCTCTCACTTTTGACTTTGTGGGGAATGTGGCCTGGCAAAAGACCAGTCGTGCCTTTCTGCCAGTTCCTTCTGCAGCTTTATTTCACTAGAGGCAGTTGTAAGTGTGATTATAAGAAGTGCACTTATTGATATATTTTCTTCATTTTGAGACTGGACCATCTGATTTGTTGCCTAGCTCAGATGGTAAACTTTCTGTAGTAGGGATAAGGTTTGTATTTGAAGGTTTCAATTGCATACCAAATAAATGAATAAAATTCAAACCGTGTTCCCATTTCAATGGGGTTCAGTAATTTTGTGTTTATTCTTTCTTCTTTTTATTTTAGAGTCATACTGATTTAGATTAGATTTAGGGGGTAAACAAGGCTTCAGGAAAAGGTCACTATGACAGGCTAAATACATAGAAATTTTCTGTAAGATGTAACATAAAGTTGCACCCCTACGTTGCCTACTCTTCATCTCCCGTTTCTCCTTTCAAGAGGTAAGCAAGATGCTTTTACTTAATTTGAATCACTCAATTCTTATTACTCAAATAGTTTGATTGGTGATTGATCAAACAAAGAAATAGGGAGTTACTTGCAGTGGGAAATAAGATCTGCATCCCATTAAGATTTCAGGCATTTTTTTTTTTGCTATTTGAGCAAATGCAAGACAGGCAGGTGCTTGCAGTGTTTGACAAAGTGAATAATTGCATGGGCCTCTTTAGACTCTGCAAAGCTGCTATCTTAAATGTTAGTGTTATATTGTAGGATAGCTTGTGTATGTGAGCAGACAGGGAGTGTAGACATTACCAAATGTGAGTTTGTTTTGGTGTAATTGCTACTATTTTAAAAACATTTTCCCCTAACAGTGTAATTGCATATGGATGTTAGGTTATACTACGGTGTGTACATTCTTTCTTCATTCTGCTCAGCACTATACCTGATAGGACTGTATTAAGCAAAGTAAGGAAACAAATGAGTGTCATCAATATTTTGTTACAATTCAAAAACCTATAAATCTAAACATTATTATCTGTCTTGAAATTATGAAATCTCTTGTTATGTATTTACCCTGTAGTGTATTTGTACAGGCACTTATATAGCTCCTGGAAATACAATGTCGTGATAAAATATGATTTTAAAGATAAACTGGTCTTAAGTGTTAGTAGTTCAGTTAACTCTAGGCAGATGAAGACCACCTTTAAGATAATATTACTCTTTTGCTGAAGTTCAAGGCAGAGCTCTGGGAAAATACACGTAGTTAGGAGCACAATAGCATGTAAAAAACTATGAAATACTTAGCTTGCGTTATAGGCCAGCGTAAAATCTAAAATGTATTTTTAAATTGTTGCACAGGGATTTCTGAATATAAATCCATCCATTCTCATTGAGATAAAAATATACTGTGTGGATTACTATAATTAAGCCCTATTAGATATAGATTAGATCTATATTACAAATAAGTTTATTTCTAATAAATGTCACTATTCAGTTTTCAGATAATGTTTTGTGTCAGGAATCTGCAGCTGCTGAACTTGGTTGAGGGCTCAGCAGCCTGGTAATTTTTCACCCTATGTCCTATTTTTTGTAAATTCACTTTTTGAAATATTTAAGTAGTAGAACAGAGGACACAAAGGCCAAATATTGAAAAGCTATAGAGAATTGAGATGAAATTTGGTAAAACTGACCAAGCTACCATAATTTTGATGCCCCACTGCAACAAGAAATGGTCTTTATTTCAGCATAACCCTGACATTTTTGTTATGAACATTTATTCTTTCTTTGGGGAAGGCTGAGTATAGAACATTTTCTTCTTTTTTTTTTAGGCTTCTTAATTGTGGGCAGCATAATTAGCAATGATTGCTAAACCATGAAACTTGTGGCTTGCTTCAGTAGCTAGAAGTTAATTGCTTAGGGCTGTGCACAGTGAGACAGAGCTGCTGGGTGAAGCAGCTGGTCCTGACGAGCCAGCATCCGTCCTCCAAGTGTTTCAGGAATTTTACTCCACACTGGTTGTAGGCTGGCTGTATGGGCTGAATGAACATGAGTGGCTGGAGTATGTTAGATGACTCACAGAGTTCTATCAAAGTAGTGTACAGCTTCCGTGCCTTGAGTTTGTTCCTTGAGATGAACTACAGCATGGTAAGTGGGGGCAATTGGGAGATCCAAAACAGTGATGTTAATGTGCCATAAGTATCTGAGTTCTTTGATCCTACACTGGCTAGAAGGGCTTTCTGTTCTAAAGAGAGAGAAGTTGAACCCTTTTTTGTCTTTTTGGCATTTCACATGGACAGAGAAAACTAACTTTTACAGGGCTGAGGCCCCGGACTTAAGGTTTTGCAAAAACAGTTTTTGTGGTTTGTTTTATTGACTTTCTAATTCTAGTAAAGCCAGGTGGGGTAGGTATTTTCAGAGCATTTCCCTGCGATGGCTTTGTTCCTAGAGTTAATAATCATATTGGACATGTGGAACAACTAGAAAGAAAGGAGAATGTCTTGAGAGAGTTGATTCAATTCCTGAAACAAGCAAATATAATGGAGGGAGAGAATTAGTGTGTTCTTACCATGTCAGCTGGATTTAAAATTATTTGGTACAGAAACACATCACGTCCTTGTATACGTTTGTTTTCTTCCTCAATCTCATTTTTCCAAGAGAAGGTAATCTGAATGGTTCAGCATAGTTCAGCTTTTTAGTTGATGCATTTTTAATTTTAAAATTTAATTTGCCACTAATCCAGAAGCCAAAACCTTCAAGACCTGCCTCCGAGTGAGCCAAAACATCTGGTGTAAATACCTCAAGATGCTGCTTACAAGAACTGTTGTAGTATATAATTTGCTATAACAGATTGTATATGGAAATCAAAACTTTCACCTGCCATCTGGTGGAACAAAACTGAAAAACTATAACATGTGAACATCATAACTAAGGACTACACCTGTTTTCATCTTGCTAGTAATAGAGAAATTTGCAGTGCTAGCTCTGTATGAAGAACATTTTATGCTTATGCTGCTGACTTCCTTACTGTGTGTGCTACAAGAATTTTTTGGTCCCTTTTACTTCAATATCAATAGGGTAAGAGAATTTGGTGTTTTGTATTTGTTTGACTTGATGGCAAAACAATGCAAGACAAGGGTAGTAGAACCAGTAGTCAGTTTATAACACAATAAAAGTTGGTATCAAAATATGTAAGTAGGAGAACCTTCCCCCTCTCCCCTCCTAACCCCATTTGTTATGTGTAGAGGGAAACAAAATGTTCCTATTCATTTTCTGTTGCAGACAGACTTAATACATTGCTTTTACTACATACAGAAACAGTGACCAAAGTGACTGTTACCAGTAACAACAAAAATCCCTTGCCATTTAACTTACTACTTCTCTATTTTACTTATGTATCCTTCTCAATTCCTGCTATTGATGTACACGTTCTAGTCTTTCCTCACAACGGGTTAAAAGGATTTTTCTCTCTCAATTCACCAGAATATAATCATGAAATGTTTTAGATCCTCCTGAATACGCCTGCAGGTAAGATGGCCAGTCTTCATACGAAAAAAATGCAAGTGCTCAGATCCTTCAGCCAGTGATTTAAACAGGCAAAAAGTTCTCCTTAAGACATGTTTATTTTGCTAGGCTACCTTTTAGATTATGTGGTTACGTTCTTCAGGTTTATAGTCATATTTAGGGATCACTCACATCTGCGATAAGCAGTATGTACTGGTTTAAGTGTTGCTTCAATAAAGAAATTGCAGGTATGAAAACAAGCTTTTATTTTGAATTTGACCCTTGTGTCAAATTACCAATTATGTAGAAACACTTCTACTTCTGGGAAAAAGAATTGGAAGGCGGGGTGGGGGAGGGAAATGTAGGTGGTTTGTACTTTGAATTATCTTTCAGCTGCACAAATGCTGAACATGCTTTTTCGCCATGATTAAGCCTCAAACCCATGTGCTCCTTAGAAATGTATTTGTAACACTGGACAGGTCATTCAAAAATGTTGGTCATACTGGTATCCTCATGTAACTTTCTACAATGCAGTCCTGCTAGATCTTAGTATTTTAAAGAGTAATGCAATGTTTGTGTCTAATTATTTTACATTTTCAATTCTAATTTTGAATTTTTAGTGAGTTTGGTAAAAAATTCCATTCTGCCTCTGCCCTTAAAACTTAAGTATGTTGCTTGGCCCATATTTTTCTGCTTCAATACAAATAAAACTGAAGTTTTGTGATTTATGATTTATAATAATAATAATTGGGTTTGGTCTGGTTTTTGGTTGTTTTGGTTTTTTTGGTGTGTGGTTTTTTGTGTTTGTTTTTTTTTGTCCCCCCCCCAGTTAAATTGCATTTGATTTCAGTAACATTTCAGTGTATTTTATTGAAGCAAAATAGATATTTTAAACAATGGCAAAAATAACGTAGAGTATTGCTAGGTAAGACTTGTGATAAATCCCTCCCTTCCTTGTCAGGTGTGGTTTTGGTGGGTTTTTGGGTGAGGTGGTTTGATTTGGTTTTTGTCTCTTTTGCTAACTAACCCTTTCAGATAGACTTTTGCAATTCTATACTACTGTAAAATATTCCAGACTCTAGGGAATAGGTATTAAAAATTAAAAAATCCTATTGGAAGCGAGTGCAGATGGCTGTTGTTAATAGTTTCCTTAATATAATTTGTTACAATGTGCTTTGCATCATAGATGAAAAATTAACTGATGAGAATCAGAGTAATTGAGTTCACCAGTTCTCCATATTTGCTTGAATATAAAACATCTACCCCTTATGTTCAGAGCATGCTCAGAGGAAATAAAGCAAGGCAGATATGATAGGAAAACATAAAAATGTATTGATTAAACCCTCTGGGAGCTGTGGTTCTACAGTAGTATTCAATCACATCTCACCTGCAGTACACTAAATGAGTTCTAAAAGTTTTTAATACTCCATATCACCAAATAAATCACTGCAAATCACTGGCTGCAGCAATTCTCTTTTAATCGGGAATGTTACTGTGACATGTTACATTCTTCCATTAGAGTTATGCTTTTGTAAATACGGTAGGAAAAAGTTTTTAACTTTGCTTTTAGGATAAAATTTGTACATAAAACTGGCAAATTTTTACTGCTGCTTGCATGCAGTTAAGTTCTAAGTGTGCATTTTGATAAGAAACAAGTATCCGCTAGTTTTTAATTGAGATAGTCCCACAGCAGGGACAAGGAACGCTCTGTGTGTTTGAGCTGGGTTCTTTTTGGGCCTTCTGCTAATAAAGATTCCAGCTTAAAGATTCAATTCAACTTTCATGTTGGACAAGTGAAAACAAGCAGTAAAACAGTGAGATTAGCTTTCATGTTTTTACTTGAATTTGTAGCTCTGACAACTTTGAGAATAAAAGTCCTTTTATTACAAACTGAGTAAATATGGTCCAAATATCTTAGAGATGAGAAATGTGAATCAACAGTAGTTTTTGCGCTTGTTTCATGAAGCCAGCCCCTTCATAGCATGAAATAACTACAGCAGCAGCATTTAATTAGGGTTTATCTATAAATGACATTAATAAGCAGTGTTGAATTTATAGTGTGTTAACTGCCCACATTAATTTGCTATGTGAAAACATCTGAAGCTGATTAGTTATCTCCTATAAAGACTTTCCTTTTAGGCGCTAGGCGTATCCACGTGGGAAATTAGCAGGACCAAATACACAGTAGATACACAGTGTACCAAATAGTCCTTAGGAAAAAATCTCCCTATGAGCTTGCAGCCATCAGAACATATTCTACTAAGCTATTCAGTGTCCTCTGAGAGATGGAAATGTCTGTAGTCTGTATTGATCCAAATGTTTGCATAAAGGTTTTATTCCTTAAGATGGTGGTGTAGTTCTAGAAAGCTCAGTATTAAAGTTTTTCCCCTGCCCCTTAGGTATTGCTCTAAGACACAGGTGATTTATTTTAGAGGAGATAATACATCTTAAGCTTGTCAGTCTGCACTATATATTACACCAGTTTCAAATCATTAATAAATACATTGTTAAATGTCATCAGGAGACAATGTATATAATCGAGGCCCAGAAATTAGGTAAAATCTAAACATGCTTATTTCTGATTTCTCTGTAATAGAACTGAAGTGTCTGTGTACCTTTTGAAGATGCAGGTTTACAGACCCAGGATTAGCCCTAGTTATATTTTGTACAATTTAACTTTTCTTTTACTGCAGTTCATTATTTCAAATAGCCCAACATCAATCTCTGCAACATCATAAACAGGAAAACAAACAACTGGAAGAAACCCAAACCCTAAAGCCAGCAAACAAAACCCAGTGATAGGAAATATACTACCAGGTTCATCCAGCAGATTTATATAGGCAAGCAGCTCATGAGCTTGGAAAATGGCTTGTGTTTGTGACGCTCCCAAAACAATGATAACTTAATAGAAGTCAAAGTTTGTGGAATCCATACTTCTGCTTCTTCAACCTTATGTAGTCTGTAACAATGATGCAGTAGGTTATTATTCTAAATATTTGGCTTGTCCAAAGATCAATACCTTTTACATAAAAAGGATTATCCATTATTAGAATTAATTTTGCCTTAATTATAGCGTGAAAAACAATACAAAATTGGGAAATAAAAATACTGTTACTGCAGTTAGAAAAGTTACACTGAAAAAAATTAAGCATGAATAAACACTTGAAATCTAAATTTTATTTTGATAGATTGTAGTCATCATGATCGTTTTGGATTGCAAGTTAACTGTGCTATATGAGAATTTCTTCCTTAGAGTGAGCTCGCATATTTAGGAAAGGTTTTATGGAGACTTACTGCTACTTAAGACATTGTTGGCACTTCTGTTTCCCCTTCAGGCCCATTATATAGCCATTAATTTGTCACATTGCTTCACAGCCTGTATCTTGCAATGGATTTTTCTTATTAAATATAGTAGGCTTAAAAATGAAATATCAAAATGCTATAACTTTTTTTTTTTCTTTAAACTCTTTTGTCTGTCTGCGCATGTTGGTCTCGGGCACTTAAATAATTAACTTTCTTTTTCAAGATCTAGTGATGATATTCTTTGGAGCTGATATTTCCACAGGAAAATTCAATTATTTTTGTAGCTCCAAAAGGTGTGTGATGCATAATAACTTTGATAATTAACCCAGTGTCTGGCAGTATATTAGAAGTGATGTTTAAGGATTACAATTGAATTGCTTTTTATTGCAGTCTGTGTTTGCAGTTATACAGCTGACTGGCTTCTTTTGTTTGTTTTGTTTACTAGAGGTCCTGAAGTATCTTAAATACAACGCCAGTTTTCTATAACCAGACAACAAGATTTTGTCATATTCCTAATTTTGCTCACATAACTAATAATGTGTGTGATGTAAGTTCTAAGTAGTATAATAATATGAAATATTTAGCAGTGAACATAGCACTAAATACTAAGTTTGGCTTACCTTCTTGAATTTTAAATTTGCTCCTAGATCTAGGAGCAAAGATGATTAAATATTGCACTGAGGGATGTATTAATTATCTAAAACTATTTGGGCAGCAAGGAAAGGGAAACATTAGAAGCAGGTGCTGTGCTGAAATCTGTATCAGGTGCAAAAATATGTTTGGGGAGCCGGTGTTAAGCTGTAAAATACAGAAATGTTGACTAAAATTCAGTTAAAGAAGAGACTGACATATTTCCTCATGACACTGTGTGCTACTACTGAAATCAGGGAAAATCTGGATGCCTTGTCATCTAAGTAGGGAGCAATGTCTCCTTGGCATGTAAGATAGTAAGATTTCAGTAAAACTAGTAGTCTGGAGTTTTCTAAAATGTCTTATGGTTATAATGTAAAATGCCCTTCAATAGTAACTGTACTTAATTATTGTGGTCAGACTGTTTCTGTTAATGGAAATAAGCTGTATCAAGTCCATACCTTCTCAGTTACTGCAGGAAGGTGCTTTCCCTCCTACCCTTCATCTCAAGCATACTCTATCCCCCTCTGTTCTCGAAAGCTTAAGAAAAATCATAGTTCAGAAGCACGACAGTTTGAGTTTTGTGGACTGTAAAAGACTAATTGTATCAAATAACTATTGGTAGTATCTCAGCATGGAAGAGCATTAAAAGGGCTTTCTGGAAAGAGCTTTTCCAATGTATTGTTAAGCTTCTTGAGAGCTGATCTGCCTTTCATCCATCCCATATGATTTTCTATCTGTGCCTGTAAATACAAATCCCCAGAAAAGGCCATTGATGATGGCCATGAGGCAGAAGATGCAGAATGTGCATTTTTGTTCCTCCTGAGTTTCATAATGTGAACTAATTTTTGGAAGAAGCAATCATAGATTGCTATTCATGACAGAAGTGAATACCAGACTAGGAGAGCAAACATTGTCTGCAACATGTTGTAGATCAGGGCCCCAGCTGGGTGTGTTTTACTTCACCAATCCTTCAGCATTAGCTTGGAAGGTTAAACTGCAGAGATCTTGATGTGTGATTTGAATTTGATATCACAGTGAATAGTAATTTCTGTGTATTTATATTGGAATATTTGCATAAGATAGCAAGAGAAACTTTCATCATTCTACTGAGTTGCCTGCAAGATATACTTAATGGTTAGGCAAACATTTTATTTTTATGTCTGTTCATATCTTTCTTCAGATAGTCATTTCCATACAAGTTCGAAAGTGTCAGCTTTCTAGGAGGAAAAGATAACTTTCTATCTTAATGACCCCTGAATCTTTATAAAACTCCTTTAGAGAAACATTTATAATGTGCTTTATTCACAGAAATTAATGATCTAGCACTCCAATTCTCAATGGTGCTCTTGGGCACAGAAAAGCATCTATGTATTTACTTACATTCTAATGTAAGAGAACTCATTTTTAGCCTCACTGGGACAGTCTAAAGACTTCTTATTTCATTAGAAAATTACTGTTCTCAACTTGTTGAGAAACATGTAACTGACAGTTATAGATAGTGTATATTCCCCACAGTGAGAGAATAGCAAACGTAATTAAAAAAAATAGCGTCAGAAATATTACTTGCTTGCTTTCTCTAGCTGTTTGCTATTATATTCTGTTTGGCAATTTAGTCTTTTATTTGAAAACATAATGATAAACATAATTTCTTTTTATTATTATTATTGTAAACCAAACCCTACAGTTTTCTGGTTGTTTGGGGTTTTTTTGGGGGGGGTGGGGGTGGGGAGGTGTGGGGTTGTGGGGGGTGTGTGTGGTTTTTGTTTGGTTTGTTGTTTCATTTGTTTGGGATTTTTTGTTTGTTTTAGCTTTTTCTTGTGGGTGTCTTTTAATATTTTTTGTTTTGTTTTGTTATTTTGTGGGGTGGGAGGTTATTTAGGGATTCTATGTAGGAGGCAGAGAAGGAAATGTGGCCATGAAGATGCAGTTGTAAAAGTTCCAGATTTAAAGAAATTGTAGAGATTTCTTAATTCGTTAGCAAAAATTATAAACAGCTAATACCTATGTGTTCAGGGAAAAACAAAACAAAAAGCCCCTCAAACCCCCAAACAAACAATAAACGAGTCATAGAAAATGTGGAGTGACCAGAAGCTTGGACAATGCATTCAATCAGTCTTGTTGGGGAGTTCTCCATAGCAGCTGGTTTGAGGCGGTAGTTTGGGTCTGTGCTAACAGTGCTGATAAGACAGGGATGTTCCACTACTGCTGAGCAGCACTTACATGGAGTCAAGGCCTTTTCTGCTCCTCACCCCACCAGTGAGGAGGCTGGGGGTGCACCAGGAGTTGGGAGGGGACACAGTGGGACAGCTGACCCTGACTGACCCCAGGGGTATCCCAGACTATGTAGCGTCATGGGAAGCTGAGGGCGTAGAAAAAAGAGGGGGCGAAACACTTTGGGAGTGGTGGCATTTGTCCTCCCAAGTAACCGTCACCCATGATGAAGCCCTGCTTCATCATGGTGACCATAGGAAGTGATGAGTTAATTCCTCATTTTGCTTTGCTTATGAGTGAGGCTTCTGCCTATTCAGCTGTCTTTATTTCAACCCGGGAGTTTTCTCACTTTACTGATTCTCTCTGCAATCCCACTGCTGGGGGAACTGAGCAAGTGGCTGTGTGGGGCTTAGTTTCTGGCTGGGGTTAAATCACAACAGTCTTTTTGGGCACCCAGCATGGGACTCAAAGAGTTTGACATAATGACATGTTTCATTAGAATGTGCTAGATCAAGGTTATAGCTGTTTAGCTATAACTGGCAAGCTCCCCTGTTTGCCTTGGGACTTACTTGCCTTACTTGGATTAGAGTCTAGTGCTTGTTAGTGGCTTTTTGCTTTCACTGCTTGCTGTAGCGCTGCTTTGCTCATCATCTGACTCTGCTGTGCTGGAAGTATTTTGTTAACAGCAATGATGATGCACCTGGGCTGGCAGACAGCAAGGGCATGGCTGCTGTGTCTGTGCTGCTGTATTGGACAGGCAGGAACTTTGGTGTGAATTTGAGGTGAAGGGACTGTGACCTGTGATGCAGGACATATCAAAGTGGCTGTTGCTGTGGTTATGTCTGTGCCGCAGCAGGCATACCTCTGAAGAGATTGTGGCCCAAGAATGGTCCACGCTGGAGAAGGTACACCTCAAAGCATCTGTGGCTGTGGGTAAGTCCATGCTGCGGCAGGTACACCTTGAAGAATCAGTGGCTGTGCATGGGGTCATGTTGGAGCATTTCAAAGTGTGTGGCCATGGGCAAGCCCACGACAGAGCAGGAACCTCTAGTTGCTAGCTGGGGAGGAGTTCATTGCAATGTTAAACCCTCTAACCTGGCCCAAAGGGACCAGGGATGGAGATTGTAATGGAAATACTTTTTAATTGTTGTAAATCATGATCCGAGTTGAATGGTGCAGGACCATGACAGTCACATACCTGAATGCTCCTTTTTGTTTTGCTCTGAAATAAGTGATCAACATTGAAGAACATTGTTGTATTTGAGGTTTGGGTGTTTTTTGTTTGGTTTTGTTATTTCTTGTTACGGGGGAAAATAGAGCAAATAAACAGAAGCTTGCATTTTTTTTTTTTTTCCCCCTGGACACTTAGTTCAAGAAGATCAGTGTGATTTACAAGATACTAAACTTGTTTCAGCAGGTGTTTTTTTCCCATAACTTTGTTCAGGTAATGCTACTGAAAGTTCAGGCTCAGAAATCTTGAAGAAACAAGACTCCCTACATCCTTACGAGATAGATCTGCTTTATTTCTCTCATTTTACAAACAGGGAAGTTGAAAACTCTAAAGAGAATCTAAACAGCTTGCTGAGGATAATACAAAGCCTGTGAGTAGCCAGGCTAAGAATATAATTCAGGTGAACAATTAAGATCAGTGATAGCCTTTTCATTAATTGCTCGTGGTCAGAGCATCAGACCAGGACTGCTGGCTTGTACTTACTTCCCTGATCGGTGGGTAAAGACAGATGTTCAGGTGACAAATTGCCTTGGCAATTGGTGGAGGGGTGTGTGTGTGATTTCATTATTATTCCTACAATGGGTGTTGTCGGAGGAACTTCCATTTGCTATTGTCAAATGAAGGCATTTCTCTTAGCTCTGTAATAAAACGGGCAAAGGATATTTGAAATGAGCCAGATTTCTGCAATTTATTAGTGCAAGTCAAAACCTTCTTTTCCTAATTTGTTTTTTCCTTTGACATAAACATGTAGCCTATGCAGAGTCAAACTTTCTTGCAACTCAAGTAACTTCTACAATGGAAGAATAAGCCTCTTAACAAGATTGAATTTGCTATTGTGCAAGTTACAAGCTGAACAAACAGTGATTGGGCAAGTTTCTGTTCATTCATGTGCCTCCTTTAAAAAACAAATACCAGTTTAATATAAATGGAAATGAGGGCAACATTAGTGTGAACGTAAATCTTGATCTATTGTAACCTAATAATGAAAGCCACACTGTTCAGAGTCTAGATAAATGAAATAAAGTCATAGAGTGGCTTTGGGGTTTTTTTAATAAGCATACGAATAATCATTTTTTAGCTGACTTCCATCCTTTTTTCACTCACTGTGATTTTGGAAAAAGCCATTATTTATGGAAAAGCAGGTATTTGTCTTAAAAGAAAAGCACATCACCCTCTTGGATGATGTACAATTGTTTCTGATAAAAGATAAAAAAAATGTGGCAAGATACTTGCAAAGAAACTTTCCTAGCTGACTTCATAAACTTTAATATTTATATAACCTTTAAGCAGTCAAGAGACTATGCTTAATGACAGTCAACTAACAGCTTGACCTTTATTGAACGGAAGGATGCTAGCACGCTTACAGGAGTTTCATTTCAACAGTAACCTGATGTTGAATTTCTTTGGGCTACAGCAAGCACACTGAAATTCATCTGGAGCCTGGAAGTGTATTATTTCCATTAAATAAGTCCTGCAAAACTACAGAATAGGGGGTTTAAGAAACAGTCAGGTTGAGGTTTCTGAAGTCTGTTTTGGTGAGCTTGCTCCTAATGGAATGCGAAATGTCTTAACTTTTAAAAAAGTATTAGAAGAGATGCATATGCAGATTGGCTGTTACCACATCCAAAATCTTTATGTTAATCAGCAGTCCAATAATGTGTATGCAAAGTCTAAACACACTGTGCCATTTTTTCTGCCTTTTATAGAGGAATTAATCATACTGTCATATCAGTTTGAAAGAATTATCCAAGTGAGCTTGAAAGATGAAGATTAAATACTTTCAAAATGCCTAAGAGACATTTTTCTCAAATGTACAGCAGAAGGACAAATAATATTTGAATTTCACTGCATCTTTTGTAATGTCAGTTTGAAACATAGTAAAGCATATCCCCAGTATGAGGCAAGTTTTAAGTCTCTATTGGTAGTTCAGGATGCTAGTAAGAGGCAATATCAAGATCTCTGTAGTGTACTTGGTCAGTGTCAAGAATGTGATTGTGAGGTGTAAGGAGACAGATACAGAAGCCATTTATAAATTTTGTGTTGATGCTTGGGTGTGTTTTTTCCTGGAAAACTTAAAAGCCCCCTCTGATACAACAGTTTAGAGGTGTCAATAGCTTCGAAAATTTTATTGCTCACTTAGGAGCTAATACACTACCCTTTATTTTAAGGCATAATGTAAAGTTAGGTCCCCAGCTGGAAAAAAACCACCATTGCAACAACAAGAACAGCATCATATTGTAATTTAAATGGTGCACAGTTTGTGGACACTAGTTGGACTTCTGAGATCTGACCAGTGGGGCCTAGCAGATTCTACAAAATAGACTGCACAGGGACTGTTTTTCTGTTGTATGGGGGAGGGGGGGTATTTGGTTTGGTTTTGGTTTGGAAAAAGTAGCTTTTGAGGCACAAAGAAAACATTATTTCTTGTGTTTGAAAGATCCAAAAGAAATTTATCAATTAATTGAAATTTGGATTTTGGGGGTTTTTTTTGTGGTTGTGGGTTTCGGGGTTTTTGTATTGTTTTTTTTTCCCCTAACTCACTGAGGAATTGAATCCATATATCTGCCCCTCCCCTGGATTTAAAATAAACTATTCTAATCCCAAATGGAAATACCCAACATCCAATATTTTCCATCAGTTCAAATTTACAGATGTCTGCAATCCAAGGAAAACTCAGCTATTCATGGAAGAAATCCCATGCTTTTCATCTGTGATAACCCTAGTGACATAGTATATTCCTGTAAACAGGTGAATTAATCCAGTTTTTCCATATATTTAATACTTATGTGTGAGTGTCATCATGGTTGAGTGATGTGCTTGTAGTTAACTTCAGATTTCTGTCAGTACTTTTGTTTGCTGCCTGAAAAAAATCCTCATATCTGACCTCATTACCTTTCTGAACAGAAAAATAACATATGTCATTCTTTAGTTAAGGAAAAACATCATTTAGCTTGGCTGACTTTTGTGCTTTTGAAGTTCTAGCAGTGCCATGAAACTTCAGCACATCTTCACCACCTGATTCTCTGAGTAAACATTTGAAAATGCAGCTTTTACCTGTGTATCCAGCTGTTCATCTCCCTTCCACATACCTAACGTGTAGTAGGGCTTCCTGAGAAAGACTGTTTAATCCATGTAATTCTGCTTTCTAAGGATGCAGTTGGCTTTCATATAAAACTTTGCAAAGAGCGCTTTGATCAGCCTGTAAGAAAAGCATCACTCTGCATGATCCAAGTTGGCCAATCAGGATGCTCTGATCTTTTCAGATGAATAACTCGAAGAAAAACAATGCTGCAATTAATTTGTTTTGTGACTTCATTCCGTGTTTCCTAGTTATAATTTAAAATCTGTAATAAATCAGAAGGCTAAAAGAAAATAATACACATTGCTTTTGCAATTGATCTTTCATTACTTCGGCTTGCACTTGTAGACCCCCAACATGTAGCTAAGGTGCAAGTTCATGGGCGACCAGCAACTGCTTATAGGAATAAATATTTACTAGGATCAGAAGTGAAACTTCGTGGCACCATAATCCTGATTAGGATCATTCATTTTGATTCACACATACTAAGCTTGTGCTGATTTTTGTGTCTTCAGTGAGATGATGAGTGAATATGAAGTCCTATTTACATGTATTATATGCAAAGATAGAGCTAGTGGCAGGCATATATCTACATGTACTTATATGCTTTTGAATGGTCTGTAAAACTTACCAAAAAAAAGAAGCAAAACCCCAAACCAAGAAAATCCAAAATATACAGGTGATTGTGAAAGTCTTTGAGATTCATGTACATTTTTGAACACTTAATGGTTGTGAAAAATCTTGACCTAAAGCCCCAGATTACAAAATTCTTAGGTCAGGAACTTATGTCATTTGTCTGTAAGGCGCCAAGAATACTTCTACTGCTAGACAAATAAGAGTAATGAGGGAAACTGCATGATGAATAAATTGCAAAGCTATAGTTCTTGAAACCTGACGTGACTTTAGCACACAGAAAAATATTGAAAATGTGACCTTTTTCCTTCTGAGCAAAGTAGTACACAGATCACTTTTGAACCAAATTGTGTGCACTTAGCTTTCTTCACCTTTCCCCACCCAGCCCGTAAAACTCTGTGCACAGCTTAATTGTATATACTGCCAGAAGTTCAGCATGAAACATACTGTAAAAGTTGCTAGCTAGTTTTTCCACGCATTAGTTTAACTTGGGTAATTTTAATTTATAAGGTTTTTAATTCTGATTATATTAATACCTACATTATCTTCAATTAGCCTTTGAAGGCTCATCAACAACGGTAAATGTATTCTAAGTTACAATCTGGTGGGAAAAATGCAGCTAGAGCTCTTTAAACTTCCTCCATTGCTTGTACGTGTCTAGAGGAAAGCTGGTCACATCTTTCTAATGCAGGCCTATGGATCCTAAGGTATCTATTGCCTGCCATGCTTTTCATTGCAGTGATGAAATCAGACTCCTAGGATCAAGATGTTAGCTTTATCTTCCTCTTCAATATGCTTATTAAAATGAACTAGAGGTTAGTTCATTTTAAAGGCCTGAAGAAGGATTATTAAGGAGCTGATTAAGTCAATTAGGCTGCTTAGGGAATCCTTTTTGCTGTGTTGTTGTTAGCCAGAAACCTTAATAGGACAATTAGGATTAATTAAAATCAGCCTGATTGATTAGGATATATAAACCTGCATGTGAGCCATAGTCGTGTGGTGGTGTTCATGCAGTCTGTGAAGGGGAGGCAGTAGATGCTGAGGTCTGTGTTTCTGAAAAGAATATCTATTTGCAGATACAAGAGCAGGCTGCTTTAGGGGGCAGTCGGTTTTGATAGTGATGATTCCACATCAGTGAAATTAAGTTTTCTGCATGTCCCTATGGGATTGACAGGACATGGTACTGCCTGAACAACAAAACAGCAAATGAATTTTGCTCTGGGTATGTGTAAAATGACATATGTGGAAAAATTCTTAACTTTGCCTGTAGAATGCTGTGCTTCAAACTGACTATGGTCACCCAGGGTCAGTGAACAAGGATGGTTTTATGACAGTGGTAAGGTGAAGGAGGAGGGCTCTACAACCAGGTATTCTGTGTCACCTTTTGTAAGACCCCTCCTCTTCCAGTGGATGTAAGCTCCCAAGATAGGTGGCTGAGTTGTCATCAGAATTTGGCTTCTCCATGCACAATGAACATAGGACTGTGCTTGTGCCTTCTGGATATTTTTAAATAGGTGATGTCCAAGAAAACTTGGACACTTCTATAATGGCTGTTTTAAACTGTGCCAATACCATAGCTAATAGATGCAGCTGTATGCTCACACAACCCTGGGATCTTAACCTTTTCCAGTAGGCTACAGCTGTTTCTATTCAGACATATGATGGTAAAGAATGTGACTGGGAATGGTCACATGGCTTTGCATCCTCTGCTGAAGGCAATAGGGTGTTAAGTCCCTTTCTTTTTATAGGACCAAGCAAGATACCTTTTCATTTAAAGCTTGACTCTGCTCTTGCCTGCTTTTCATACATTGATTCATTTTGGTAACTTCTGGAAACTTTTCATATCTGATGTCTTGCTCTGTTACTTTGAAATAGCTTTCTTCTAAAGGAAACTGATCTACTGTGGAAGTTATCCAAGGAATATGCCTTAAAGCTTCCTCTGTTTTACTGCCAGTGAACATAAGTAGCTTCAGTATTTGTTCTGTTTCTTTATCCAAGATTTCCTCAGACATTATCTATGTGGGAAAACATACAGAAGTTTCACTAGACATCAGCAAGGCTTTAATCAGCAACAGCACTTTTTGTTCTAAGCAGTTGGATCCTAGGCAAGTGTTGTCAGTCAAAATTTCAAGTGCTTCAAAAGAAAGTGTTATTTATTAATGATGGAGAAAATTAACTTATTTTTCAAAACAAGACTTCTAAGCACTAGTTGAAGTACTTACTACACTGCTCAACTAATGCATGCCTACGTAAGTGTGCTATCCCAGGTTTTATTATTCATCTTACTGAAAGAATCAGTTTCCAAGACCTCTTACTCCATCTTCGAGGAATATCTTCAAGTATTATACCTCAGATGTCAGTCCAAAGCAGAAACAGGTTTTCACATTGCTATTTGGCACAATGTTCAAGTTCTTTACATCTCATGCTGTTAGGAAATACTAAAAGAATCCCTGTTGTCAATAAATAGCACTTAGCAAAATTTGGTGTTTAACTAAACAGCATATTGTCTTGTAGCATGTACTGTCTGAAGTGATCAACACAGCCCTGAGGTGTTCCTTAATCTGCAGAGTTTCTGCTTTTAAAGACAGCAATAGGTAAGGAGAAAGACAGATAAGCAGGAGATACTGGTATCACTGAAAAAAAAAATAATTAAAAAACCTCATACTCTTTTTAATCCTGAAAAAAAGAATAAAAAATTGTGTATGTCAGGGGCTAATACTCGGTAGCACTGTCCTGGCTCCATGATCTAAGGTGGCAAAAGTAATCAGCCTCAAGGTTTTACTTTCTTATTGGAGTAAGTCTTAGTAGAATCCTCATGACTGCAAGATATTAAGAAGACACTGCATATGATCTGCATTTCTGGTTTGGTTGGGGTTTTTGCTTTCTAAAAGCTTGTATTATTCTGAGAAGTTCCTGTATATTGTCATGAAATACCTGAAGAGTCATAAATCCCTTTCAAGGATTGTAATTGCGGCAGTCTCTGGCAAGAAGTAACCTTTTAAAGTCTTTCTAAACTTTAAGTAAATCTAAATAATAAAATAAAAAGAGCCTAAGAAACCACATGTGTATGGTATCCTGCTCCCAGCTTTCATTACTGTTGCACGAAAGGATTATAAAAGATTTAGTACTTATTTCCCTTATTTTTTATTTTATTTTATTTTTTAGCAAGCCACTGATCATTTTCAGGACTTTCAGTCTTAAGCATACCAGTCTTCAGCTTTGAGAATAAATTATATGCCCTAACCCCTGAACTATTAACAAATATAAGTTTAAATAGTATAATACAAATTAATAACTTAAAATTACCTGTTCTCACCAATAGGTGGGGGTGCTAGCTATTTCTTTATCTGTGGCTTCTTCAAACTTCAGGGGAACTGACCATAAAAATACCTACATATTTTTACCATAAAAACATTAAGGAGAGGTGATGCAAGGTACTTGGAGCCAGACTACCTCAGCTGAGAGGGATGTGGGGAGGGATACAGGCACCTAAGAAAAGCCACAAAGGGTTTGCTCCATTTTGGTCCCCTCCTTTGAGATCTTCAAAGTTGCAGAAGGAAAACTTGGCCTCTGGCAGCCTGCTTTCTGCTGCAGAGGGAAATGAAGGCCCTGTGAAGGAATGAACAGTGTACTGCGCTTAGGGAAGATACAGAAAACAATACTCAGTATAGCTTTTCAGACTGCTTCAGACATCAACAATTGTTGTTGCAGTGTTTTCCCTAAGGAAATGACTGAAGATGCTGCAACATCATCTCACCTCTCCCATGGTTACCAGTTGCCAGTTTGAGATGGGGACAGTAGGAGTAGTGTGGGAGGGAAATGAATGCTTAAATTTTAAATCCAAATCAATGGTCTCTGAATAGTTAAAAGACTGGTAAAAGGGGCTCTTAGATTGGAAAAAATAAATTGGCTTGCCAGTAGGTAAGTTACAATGCAGAAAACATTGGAGCAAAAGCGTTCATGACAAGTTGAGAGAGACATTGTTCCTCACTTGAATTCTTCTTTTGAGGGAGGAGTGCATAGTTCATGGTTCACCTTGGAGAAGTGTTTATTTGGCCCAGGTATGTTTGGAAGTTGGTAATATCACAACTAGAAGGCAGTCTGGTAGGTGCCACTCGGGCTTAGCTGTAGGCCTTGCATTATGATAAGCCATTTCAGTTAGCTATGAGTTCCTCTAAAAGAACAATTAAAAGTTGACACACTTCAAATGAACTGAAGAACAAACTAAAATGTACCCATAGCAAGGAACATGTTTTCAATTTTGTATAACCTTCATTAGAGCCTGTGATAATGTGACACAAGAATTCTCAATGCTAAATAAAGCATTGAGAGTACAAGTACCACTGTATCCATCTCATCATCTGATTGGTTTCTTTGTTTGTTTTCTTTTTTCTTTTTTTTTTTTTTTTTTTATTAATCCAGTCTTTCCCCTGTATCTCTGGCCTATTTACTTGTGTCTTTTTCTGTGGTCTGCTCTCACTGCAAGGAGTAAGATAACTCATGACTGGCAGCCAGCAGCTTGGAGTGAGAATTCTCATTTGTCACATTCTGCTGCCAGCTGCCAAGTGAGATATGCAAAACCTTGTTTCAGAGAGTTCCCTTATTGTCAGATTCTCTTGGCCACTAATGTCTTTCATTCTATTATTTTGGAAGGGAAAAAAAAACAGGTAAAACATTCAAGCTTCTTTGGTTTTCCTTTGGAAGAAAGAAAAAAGAAAAAGGGGGAAAGAAAATACTTTTATTAAAGAATTCCATTAAAGATGAAATTATACCTCTTCTTTTTAGCAGTTTTACTGGTTTCTGGTAACAAGTCTTCGATATGCATATAGACACTGTAATTGCTGATGAAGTTCAACCATGGAATTCTCAGTGCCAAAATGTCAGACAAGTTGAGATCATTCCTGACCACTCTGAACTAAGCTTATCAAAACGCTTGCTAGACATATTGTAGCTTTTCGTGCCATCGCCTTATCTTTTCTTAGTGCTTCTTTTATACCTGACACTGGACCTAAAGACTGATTAGCTTTAAACATTTTTTGGCCTGACTACACTTTCATATTGAATCAGATAGGTCTTGATTCTGTCTGGTTTTCTTGGTTTCTTTTTTTTTTTTTTTTTTTTTTCATGGCTTCAGCTTTCTGAAAGATTATTTCTTACCCTTAACATCAACTGTTGCTCTTTTCCAACTATTTCTAGAAAAGAGCTGTGCATTCATCCTGCCTCTCTGATGTAGTGTCCTTAAGTAACCGTGTCATGTCCTTAAGTAACCATGATGCTGCCAACAACTGCAACTCCCCTTGAGCTTTTTCAGTATTTCTATGGTCTGTTTCATAACCTCCTGGGAAGCATCCTACAGGTTTTGCTGATTTTTTTTTGTTTGCTCTGGAGTGATTCATGATACCACTTTGTTAATCAGAACTGCCTGCTGCTCAAAACAAAGGAATCAGTTGAGCTAACGATAATGATAGAACTGTTGAGGTTCTAATGATAAGTAAAAATTGAGTTCCTTTTAGTTCTTTCTTTTTTTCATCACTAAACTGAGCATTAAAAGGGTTGTCAAAGGATTTCCAGTTGTTAAATCAGAATAACCTCTGGGTTCAATCCCTGACTAAACCGTTACCAGATGACTTTCTGACAACCCCCTAATCCCAAGAAAGTTGGGAACAAGAGGAAAGTTGTTAACATAACAGCATTAAAATAATCTCTTGCCAGCCCTGGTTTTCACCCATGTAATTCAAGATGGGTCATTATCTACAAATGCTTAAGAAAAAGCAGCAGTGAAGGAGAATATGCAACATTGAAGGGTAGAACTGAGCAATACTGTTTGAGAAGATGGTAATCTAGGAGCAGTTGATGGCTTGAAGTGCACAAATCCTGAGGCAGTATGGTATCGCTAAAAAGGAGTAAAATATGGGATCCTGACAGCACTCCTGTGGCTGTCAGCATTAATAAGGGACAATGCATTGAATCAACTTGCACAATATATTTATTCTAGAAGATATCATAGAAAATATAATGCTTATCACTTAAAGGATGATTTTGCTTATAAGCAGTTAAGTAAAAAATAGCTGTTTCCGCAAAGACAGCTCTGCACAACAAATGTGGAGAACTAAAGAACATCTGGGCCTGTGTGTTTGTGGTTTTTGGTTGGGGTTTTTTAATTTTTTTTTTTGGGGGGGTGCCTATTCTTTTTTTTAATGGGGGTGGGGCTAAATCTGTTTATCTATACAAGACTTCCACGTACATCAGTGGAGTTGAGGGGCTGGATACACATACATGGAAACAGGACTGAACTGTGGTTTTACACTTTAGGATTAAGAAAAATAAAAATACCTACTTTGAAACTCTCCCAAGATCTTTATTAACATGTTTTCATGGAAGAAGACTTTTAATTTTATTTAAATACAAATTCTACTTTTAATTCTGTTCTCTAACACACATACAAATGTTTTTCTGTATCAGTTTTGAGTTCTCTGAACTTTAGAGTATTAACTGCAGGACAGCTTTGGGCTACATTCTTGCACTTGTAGTTTCTCTGCAACACAATGGCACCACTCTGCTCAGGAGGTTCCTGAGCTGCATTGGAGCCTGGGAGATGTACCTGGAAAGAGCCATTAAGTAGTTGCCTTATTCTTGACTTCTTTCAGAGATGTAAGTTTTTGGCTGCTGTTGGATTTGAGACTAGACGGACTTTGGTCTGTCTCAATATGGTTGTTCATTTGGTCACCTAATAATTTGTACCTAAATACGCTCGGCTGGAAAAAAAAAAAGCAATTATAGGGAGAGTAGCAGGAGTAGCAGTACATGGGCTGAGGAAAGTTAGAAAGGATCAGGTCCTCATATGTAATGTATATATGTTTCGAAAGTAAGAAATACATGAAATTTTGCCATGATTTAGGTTGATTTATGCATTTAAGGCTGTATAATATTTGCTGGAAATTACAGTGTGTTAAATTAAACATAGCAATAAGGGTTGAATTGGCATCTGCTTCATAACTATGCTAATACACTGTTCTCTAAGTTTCACGTGAATCTTCTGCAGACTTAAAATTCAGGAATGTTATATTTTGTGGTGGTGTGATTTTGATGAAATGCCATTGAAGTTAATGTTTTTTCTACTTTTTTTCTACAAACACATGCTAAAGACAGCTATGCTGCTCATATGAATTGGTGTTGGCTTTACTCCCAAGCTCAGGTATACTTCACCATCCAAAACGAAGACACGCTTTTTAATATGAGTAAGCTCAGAAAGACGATTGACTGGATGCGCAAGTAGAAGAGACTGTGAACATGAGAGCTTATCACAGACACATTGCAGCAAGCCAGACAAAGTCTGAAAGAGCTTTCAAAAAAAATTAGTTCCAAGGAAATTCTAGAGAGGAAGTTGAATTTGGTGCTGTGTAAAACAGGGCTATGAATAAAATTGAACCTCCCAACCCTGTATTAATCTGTTCTTGGCACTCATGAAAGTGAAGCATCACTTCAGTGTTATTTATTTATGAGTAACGGACAAAAAAGTGGGGTTTTTTTTGGTTTTGTTTTTTTGTTTATTAATATCATTTTTCATAGTCCAGGATAAGGTCATCTTGGAGAAAGAAGTTGTCTTTTGGCATTCAGTTTTTTATTGTATTGGGTTTTTGTTTTGTTTTGTTGTGGTGTGTTTGTGGGTTTTTTTGGTGGGGGAGGAAGAGGTGTTGCTGGTTTGTTTCTTGTAAGTGAATTTAGCATTCACAGAAGTCTTTCTAATAACACTAAGTGTACCACGATGTCAGTACATTTCCCCAAATATCTCTCCTCATCTGGAATGACCTTTGAGATACCTTTTGTACCAAAAGATATCTCAAGGATGAAATCCACTAAGCAATTGTCTGAGGATGCTGAGCTTCCTCTAGTCATCTGTGCCACCATTTCTCTGCTTTCTGTACCATTTCCATTCCTGGGAGCCAGCAGAGATTTGCAGTTAAGAAATTCTGCACTCTAAAATGTCTTAGAGCAAGTTACTTTCTAATTCATAATTGCAGCAAATACTGGTTGGTCACTTTTTTTGGGACTCTTAATTTTTTGCAGTGCCTTTTCTAACCTTTCAGCTGTCTCAGATTGCTGATAGTTACCTTAATTCATATCTGATCTAACTTATTTTAATGGCAAAAAAAAACCCCAAACATGTCATAATTATAATGAGAAGTGATGTAGGCTACAGCTCTTTTGTATTTAATGCTCTATTTTGGTGTGTCTAGGCAAGAGTACTCTTAGCATAACATTCTGAATGAGAATAATCAAATTCATATTAGTTGCTTATTTCAAGATCTTTATAAAATTAGACTGCATTTTCAACAGGGAAACATAATATGTGAAAGAGTACTTGCCCATATTTTTTGGGGAAAATACCTCCTTTTTCTTTGTATATGGTTTCATTCCTATATTATACATACTCTTCATATATTTATTGAATCCTATAACCAACTTCCTCAGTTCTTCGAATATGTTTTGTAGCAAGATAAAGATATGGGCGCTAGCTGTTAAAAATAATGAGAGTAACCTTCAGTTGCTGATCTGAAAAGGAAGATCACATTTTGATGCACTCATTTCTGGAGATACATCTCCAGATGGATCCTTTTCAATTCTCTTTTCTGTTAAGGGGAAAAAAAAGCAACCAAACCTGTTGTGTTCTGTAATTTCCAAAGGGGTGATGTTAAGCCAGCTAACATTGCCTTCTTTACATCTATTTCTTAACATTAATTTAATTTTTCATGTCTCTACAATGGGCTTCTGCACCTGGCATGCTTGTTTGGGCTGGTCATACCATTTTTTTCCCAGGAGGGGTTTTCTTTCATGTACATCCCAATTCAGATATTCCTCTGGTAGTGGCATCTGTCAGAGGTCAAAGAGAGGGTTAGTTCTCTGTACTTCCTCAGATAAGGATATTTCATGGAGGAAAAGTATTTTATTTACTTATGGCTGAAAAGTAACAGATGATAAAGTTGTAATAGCTTTATTACAATTCTACCGTTAGGATGAATAATCGATGTTTACAAGTTCATTTACAACTACCTGAAAGGAGGATGGAGCCAGGAGGTAGCTGGTTCTTCTCCTAAGGAACAAGTGATAGGATAAGAGGTGATAGGATAACGGCCTCAAGCTGTGCCACTGGAGGTTTAGAATAGATACTAGGAACAATGCCTTCCTTGAAAGGATGATCAGGCATTGGAACAGGCTGCCAGGAAAGTGGTGGAATCACCATCCCTGGAAGTGTTAAAAAACCATGTAGACTTAGTGACATGGTTTAGTGGTGGCCTTGGCAGTGCTGGGTAATGGTTGGACTTGATCTTAAAGGTCTTTTCCAACCTAGGTGATTCTATGATTCCATACTGTGATTCATTACCAAATGAGCCATTGCAATGGACAAATAGACTTGGACTCCCAGTATTCTTCTGAGTCCTCTCATCTTGCTCAGTAGGACTTGTTTGCTATTTCTATTAAAATATTTTCTTGCCGAATTTTTATGAAGGAATTCCAGAGGTGAAAACTAGGACTCAAGATTTTTTTCTTGATTATTTGAGACTAAGAAGGAAAGGCAGATCTTTCTGCACACAACTATACCAGAGGAAAAGCTGGTTTGAAAGTTCCTTCTCCCCCCACCCTCTGTAAAAAGAGAAGTGAGGGTGGAGGGAGGGGAAAGGCACAACAGCCAACACCAAGAGAACTGCAGTGCTTCACAAGTTCATTGCATGTGTGAATCACAGTAAAAGTGGTTCCAAGAGCACTTCAGAGGAACTAGGGAAATGAGACAGGAAACTAGAGTGGTACCCAGAATAAAGTGGTGTATTGGAACAGACACAGATTCAAGCACAACAGAATTTTGAAGATAGCTGTAGTCATCAACATACTCAGTTGTTTTGTCCCAGGATGCAGGTTGCCAGCTCACACTTGGATTGGGAATTCATGGCACTTTTTTTTTTTCCTTTTTTTGCCCTCTTTTTTTTTTCTTTTCTTTAATCTTTTCCCTTCAAGCCTCATCTGAAGTACTGTGAATGCACCTATATCTTTTTGGACATAAAACCTAGCAAATAACGCTGCTCTGACAAGCTAATCCCCCTGGTTATGCTAAAAATCTTCTTCCAAGATTTCTTCTTGAAGAACGCAGTATGTAAGTAGTGCAAAAGAATTCTGGCTTCTTATAAAGTCTTGACCTTTCAAGTTCTCAGTTTTAGTAAGCCTATCTTACCTCTTTCATTGCAACCTGACCTCGTAACTCAGCAATATTGGCAGATCTACAGTCTAGAATACAGTATCATGGTCTTTCTGCTAGAACAGAAATAGCTTTCTCTTTCCAGCAGCAGCACCAAGCAGGCAGAAAGTATCTGTCTTTCAATAACAATCCAATGAGGCTGAGGAACTTGGTCCCTCCCTAAGTCTGATATAAACATGCCATGTCATTTTCGCAGGAGCACCTGTGGTGCACCACTCATCATGCAGCTAGAGAGACCTCTTTCCTCACCATAGTTTGCCTTTAAGGTTGGGGTAGGAGGCGAAGAGGGAGATGTTTTTCTGGCTTGTGATTTAGTCAGCATTCAATGCAGTCTTTGTTTTCTGAGTCGGAAGTCTGGTACTGCCATATAAACGCTATTCGGGTTTGTAGAGACAAAATGTGCAGCAACTATTTAAAAAGAGGAATGGTATGAGCTAGTATTGTGAACACTAATGAACCAGCAATGATTACATCTTAAAGACTGTTCCGTTGTTCTCCCTTTGATGAACACTTCGCTGTGATGTGGAATTTATAGCTTTGAACAGTTGCTGAAACACGTTTGGAAAGCCTCTTGATGTTTGTGGTGTTAATAGATTCTGCCCTGGTGTTCTCTGTGTTTTGAAATTTGACCACACAGCACAAGTCATTCAGGATTTTTGTGCTGCTAAATGTCAAAGTTCTGTACAGTCTTCACAGTTCTTGTACGGTTTCCTTATGGAAACTATCTAAATCTGACTGCTGCTGAACGACTTTCAGAGTAGAATGTCATTTTGTACATCTGGTGTTCTGTTTAATTGTCATCAGACTTTGGTTTTCAACAAGATAATTGCTGAGCTGTCTTCGGTGCTTTGAAAAGTAAGTTGTCTTCAAATCTATTAATGTTGCTCAAATATGCGCTTTTCTGAAAACATGTTTCCTGTCATTAGGCTTCAGTGGCATAGAGCAAGTCAAGAGTTTATCAGGCTATTATTGTCACAGGCAAGAAAACAGTGTCACAGATTAAAGTCTCATGAACATGACTTTTGAACACTGCGGAGATTGAGAAGCCTATTTCATTTATATTCAGGAACTTAAACTAATAGACATAATAAATGAATAGGATGCTGCTTTTTGTCCTCTTTTCTAAGTCCTCCCAGCAGAGCAAACCAAAGGATTAGTTCTCTGTCCCTACCTTACTTTAGGGCCTTGCTTAACTTACACTGCCCAATCACTGAACAGTGAACCCCTAGAAGAGCAGAAAGCAAGAAAAAGATGGTTTCTCTGAGGCTCAGTGATTGCTGGCTTTGTCCTTGGAGCATCATCTTTTGCAGGCCCTTATTGAGGAAAGACAATGACCGGCTGAGAGCCTGCCTCCCTTTTTCTCCCTGAGAAACACTTCTGATACTTTGTAGGAAAGAGAGGAGCACCTCAATTCTCAGAAACACACCAATTTAGGAGACTCCTTTTACAGTTGTTTGTGCAATGCAAGAACAATTCTCTAGATAAACATAAAGAAATTGTTGCAATGCAATGAACGTATGTACCTATGCTTCCAATGTCCTTATTTTTGGTTGGTTTGTTTGGGTGTGGGGTTTGGTGTTTTTTTTCTACATTATTACAGCATCATTTCATAATTGTGTGTTCATAAGTATCCGCTGTGCACATTGAAGTCAGACTTTGACTGATGTGAACAAGAACTTGTGTTTAAAAAAAAAATAAAAGTTTTCCTATGTCAGATTTATAATGCAAGACCCTAATATTTTGAGAATAGGACTGCACCTCTAAATTATAAATCATATTTTCTGATGGAAAAAAGTGACTAAGTATAAAATATGAATCTTGCATGTCACAGTACTTAGCCATGCAATCAGTATTTGAAATTCTCTTTCAGGTCTTTACATTTATATTCATTTGGTTTCCTCAAAATGGACATGGCTAATGTATTATTAAAGGTTTAAAAAATTGGAATCCATGTAGTAAATGTTGATGTGTTTTATGGTTCAACAGAAACTGATGTAGCAATGAACTTTGTGGTATTTGCCAGTTCACAGGGAAAGTGCTCATGCTATTTTGATTTGCATATGAGGGCATTGATGTGATTTATTTGGTA
>NW_009918043.1:11427-20290 GCF_000696875.1 Nestor notabilis | reverse complement strand
CAGGAGAACAAGCAACAGCACTTCTTAAAAGGAAATGTAATGTAGTATTACAATAATTCAAGAATCAAATTTACATCCACAACTAATGCATGCAATTAACAGCATGGGTTAGATGTCAAATGTTGAGATGCTCAAGCACTCCTTATGCTTTCCTCATAAGCAGAAATAATGGATGATTTTTAGGGAACAGCTCAACAGATGTGAAAGCTGCATCTCGTTCTTATTCTGTTGTTGGCTTTGTGGGGTTGTGCTCAATTCATTGATTGCTGTTTTTTTTATCCATCCCTTGTAATTTACTTGGACAAGTATAGGGAAAGTGTATGTAAATCTCAATGGTCCTCTGATCTCTTTTGTATATCCTGACCGTGTGAGAGGAACAGCGTTATACTTGTTAAAATGGTCTTTCTCTGACATGAATATGAATAACTGCATATTTCAGCTGTCTTAAAGCTGTATTTTGGAACTGCATAATATAGCTTTATGTAGCTCCAAAACTGTTGAACTCTCTATGGATTCTTGTTAGAGTCAATTGATCTGACCTCCTGATGCTTAAAAATGTTCCGCTCTGCTGTGTGCTTCCTATTAGCAGTTTTGATCTGACGTGGTGACCTGATAATAAGAGATATATTGTTGTGTGAGAGATATATTGGAGTTTCATAGATTATAAAACCTTTTAGATAAAGTGTCTTTATCTGTTCCAGGGGAAGAGGATAATGTTTGGAACACTGTATTTGTGTAAAATGTGACTGTAGTACAAGCTATGCCAGAGAAAGTTTTGCAAAAGCCTAGGACTGGCATAAAGAGTATCTAGTCTGATTTCTTCATATCACATTAGAAATTAGCCCTCTTAAATGTGATCCTGATTAAGGTTTTCCTGAGCCTTAAATCACTGTAGAACATGCTAAGTATTTCATAACCGTAAAGAGAAAAAGGAAATCAATACCAACATGGTGTCTGCCAGGCTTAGTTAAGATCATAGACAACAGAAATACACACTTATCATGTCACTTGTTCTCTGCAATGTCTGTCTTATTTGTACGTTGAGGAAAAGAAGTGAATAGAAATAATTAGAAAGTTGGTTAAAACACTTCAGAAGTCAGGAGATGTATTTTGCTGTGGGTGCTCAAATTACTGGAGATACTTAAAGTTTGTATCTGAGTCTGAACAGCTTCTGGAATGATAAATGAGTACATCGTAAGACTAGTATTATTTTGAATTTGATTTGGTTCTGGTATAAAATACAGTGACCAAATAATGGACCACATGTTCAGACAACATATCCATATCAATTGCCTGAGATGCAACAGGGCTTTGCAATTATTCCTGTGCTTTAACATCTTAAATACAATTTTTAGTTTCTTAAAAATAATGTAAGAATCAAACTGATCACAGTGCAAATTTGGAAATCACTGTACATTTTCAGTCATGGGATTTGTGTATTTAGGTCCTTGCCAACACTATTTCTTCAGACAGAATAAACTGCATAAACCTACATTTTAGCATGATGGTGTACAAAATTGACACTGCCTCTGAACAATTTCTCATGTTTTTCTCTTTTCACTGTCTATATCTATACATTTGATTTTGCTTTAAGAAAGTGTTTTAAAATTTTAAATATTAGGATGGGTATTTTTTTTTTTAATGTGTTATTAAAAATAAACAAAGCCTGGATTTTCCGTGATCCTGAGATTATTGTTGCTCAGAAACTGGCTAAATCTAAGCCCTGCAAGGTGGAATTTCACTCCTCCCCACATATAAAGGAAAACTTTGCCATTTTACCTGGAGATTCTTTTAAGTACTACTTTGTCAAATCTCTGCTCAATGGAGGCATAATAGGGATGTAGCCTATTTTTCAATGATCGCTAATCTCGGGTCACCAGGCAATATCATTTGTGACCTGAGACTTCCAGAAAGGTCATTGAGGATAAAAGGGAAAGACTTACTTAAGAAAAGAGGTTTTCACTTCAGCAGTAATAGATTGGCATGATAAAAACTAGAATCTTCCTTATGCTGAAATAAAAATGTTGAACATATATTTTTCCCTCAAAGTTGCTGCTTAAGTAGCATTTTTATAATGGATTTTTGTCATCATACTAGTGTTAATAAATCTAAGAAATGATGCTGTATTTGAATTCGGTGGTTTGCTACGTAAGGACTTGCCTTCACAGCTGATTATAAAATATTTGAAAAGCAATTATTATAACTTATATTTTTAGCAATGACCAAATTAATCACGTCCTAGGAAAATATTCATCTTCAGTAATGGAAGTGCTATTAAAATACATTGTTTTTCATACATTCTGTATCTCAATTTATTGTTTGAGTGAGAAGTTCCACTGGTGGTTTTGCTAAAATATTTTCAACACCATTCATTATTATACATAAATCAATTCATTAAGTAAATATGTGTATGGAATGTAAGTATGCTATGTTTGTTGTCCAAGACTTAAGTAAGTAACCATATCTGAAAATAGAATTTCTATTGAAAGCCTGTTGCATGCACTACTTGAGATTAAAGCCATGCCTGTAGATTTTATTTATTTTTCTCCTGATTTTGTGACCTAATTAAAATACCACAGAGCTAGAGATGCTATAGATGTGATCTATCACAAGTCTGTGAAGATAGACTTGTGATAGGATCTATGTGGAGGAAACAAAGTGTATTTATTTCATTGCTTATAAGAGATGCTTAGAGGTACTCACAAGGTACATTTTTGGGGTTTTTTTTTTGGGGGGGGGTGTGGGGTTGGTTTTTTTGTTTAGTTTTGGGGTTTTTTTTCTTTGTTTGTGTCACAAGAATATTAAACTATTTTTATATAAAGAAGTAAAACACTTTTGCTATTGAAGACTGGTTTATGGTGCAGTAGCACCCGAATTAGTATGGTATTATATGCAAATTCTTAATTGTCAAGTAAAGTACATAGTCACTGAAGACCCTTACCTATAGTTGGTGCTTTATGTATTTCAACATTTTTGACCAACATACATACAAGAAAGTAATCTTCACACTTTGTTTTAAATGAGGTTTCTACAGATTATTAGGGTAACTTCCTGTAATTGAGGTTGTGCTTATCTTTTGATGGTTTCTCATAAGAGGGACTTTGATAAGAAATAATCTATTTATGAAAAAAATAATCCACTGTAATTATCATGTCAAGTTGCAAGTTAGTAAAGGTCAGTGCCCTCAGTCACATGAGGAGAGAGAGCTACTACAGAAACCATTGGTGCTCAAGGAGAATGACGCAAAAGCACAAATTGAACTTGCTATATGAAAGAGCTTGGAGCCTCATCTATAGGGCAAAAAAGGAAAACCGACAACAGTAATGTCTAGAGCCAGCAATTCCCAAAATGAAGGTCAGTAAGTCCACCTCATGCAAATCCAGACTTATACCAGCCTAGACTCTTAAAGCAGTGTGTAGGTCTTTGTAAACGTAACTAAAAGAGCTATGAAGCTTGTGATGGCTCATTGAGAGCCAGCTTGTGTGACTGAATCAACGAACTAACTTACTACCCGCTCGTGAAAACTGAAGCTAGGTTTGCTCAAATCCTACACAAATGAGGTTGTGCCTGGGGGATATGGCATCACCTGTGGCTTAGTAACATAAGCCTGCTTTCTCCCATGTCATATCACAGGAGACAGTGCTATATAGCCTCTTGTCATGGTACATCTGCATCGGTATCTGGTTCTTATTCCCATACCAAACACTACTGCTTTCCTAAATAGTTGATGCAGTGGTGTTATAGCTTGAGTTTAGTTGCACTGCCGGGACTTTAGGCAGTCAGGCATCCCTCATGACCCGTCTTCTTGCAGTCTTTACAGCAGCTTCCTCTTGCTGCAATTCTGATGTGAGCTTAAATTGAGAAATTGCTCCTGTGTGCGCACCCCCCTCCCTGCCCTGCAGCACAGCAACTCTAGGGAATTTCCTTTGCTTTTCTTCTTCTCATATCTTCTCAAGGCTGGCTTCAGGCTTACTCCCTGATATAGAGGGACCCACTGGTTTTGGCCATCTCCCTGGGTGTGCTCATGCTGCAACCAACTGGTTTTGCCCCATTTCTGCCTTCCCTTCCTGCCTCAGTGCCGCCTTCCTTCCATGTGCATGTTTGCTCTGATCCAAAGGGTAGAGGCCAGGACAAAGTAATGGGGCAGCTTTTCCTCCTGTTATCCAATATGCCTACACCTCCTGGCTCAGCTAACTTGTTGACTGTTTTACAGTATTTTTAAGCTAGTACTGTAAAATACCTGAGGAAATAGATCATTAGAGAATCTAATTCCTTGCACTCAGCACTGAATTGGGTCTGAATTTATTTTACATGACAGAAGCAGAGTGAATATCACAATGTCCTTGGAATCCAGCATGCTTTTAATTGGATTCTATCTTTTTCTAATGCTACTGTGGAACATCAATTTAAATCCTTGGAATTAAATTTGTATGACAGGCTGCCATTCTCACTAAAGTGGTGCATCATTTTAATTTATTTATTTTGCTTTGATGTCCCTTGACAAGTAATAAAGTATCAGGTCCTTAGTTGCAAAGGTCTTGTTGATATATTTTTTCGTGTAGAGTCCTTACATTTCAGAACCCTTTTGCTGACACACAGCAAAGTGCAACAACATTCTTTAAAAAAAAAAAGGACCAACAATTCTCAAGCTCAGCAAGAATTCTAGTGAGATACAATTTAAGATAAGGAAAGCTTCATTTATGTAATAAAAAATAACCCCCAGTAAATGAGGTTTGTAAAGCATTATCCTTCTTACCCTTCCACTAGGCCAATAATTATGCAGAATATCTAATGTTCTCTAATAATCTGATCTTAACTTGATAGTCTTTTCACTTTATCTACAGACTAAAACACTACAACCCAGTAGATTAGAAAATAAAGACACTGATTACTTAACTAATAAATATATGATGCTTGAAGGTGAAGATAAAAGCATGATGTGCAAAGTATGAAAGTAAATTAAAATGCTAGGGAGCAGGTGTGAAGAGGCTTTGAAAATAGGTTCACATTTTTCATTGTGGCAGTATTGTGGTTCCATATCACAGTCACTTCTTGCAATAAGAAGGTAGGTAAAAGCAAATAATTCCTAGGTTAATGAGTATATTATTATGAATTTTGGAGGGAAAAAAATGGACACATTTGGAAAAATAGAATTGCTATAAATTAAATTTTAAAAGTTCATTAGCTGGAGAGTATGAGATTTTAAACATAGTATGTCTCAGTCCTTCTGTCCCAGGCAGCAAGCCTATTTTAATTTCCAGTGTACAAGATTCTTGCATGTTTGCTAATGCCCAGTGACATGCATTAACTGTTATTGTTTAAATTGATTTTACAGTTTTATCAGCTAAGATGAAAAAAACGGTAAGGATGCTGATGAAGCACTGTACTGGGGATGTATCTACAGTTTCTGTTTAAATAACATCATATGGCACAAACAGTTTTATGAATGCACTGACCTTGGAAAGAATGAAGCAAAACCAGGGATTGACATTTGGCAATAGGTACACAGATCTTGGCTGCTTACTACCAATTGCTTGGTATTTGTAGCACAGTACTGCAGGAGCAGCATAACCAATGCTATCTGTTTGGTTTGTGGTATCGTGTATAAATCGTCTGACCTTTGGTGAAACTAAGGATCGTGCTGCAGCTCTACTTTTCTCTGATGATGAGCCATTCAGAATTTGAAGACTTCCTGCTGCAGAATAAGTCAACCCTAAAAGACTGTAAAAATGGTGACGTTTAAAATTATTCCTATTTAGGCTTTTCATTAATTAAGAGTTAAGGAGATAGTTCTTGGAAACGCCATTGTATAGAGAAGAACTTGGTATGTCCAGGAAATTGGCCCTTTTCTTCTGCATGGGCATAGTCCCTGGTTTTCCCATTCTTCTTGCAGAACTCAGAAAAAGTTTCTTTAATTGTCACCGGTTTCATTTCTTTGTTTTTATGGCTGGCTAGGATCAGGCCTTGCTGTTCTGTTTTTTCTATCTGCAGTTACTGCACAAGAACAAGACTGAAATATTAATGGTAGAAGCTTAAAACTTGGGGGGAATTCAGCCATGTTCAAACCTCAAACTCTGCTCCCAATTGTGTTGCATGTGTAATAGGCGTTTTGCCATCTTTCCAAACCACCAAGACTGTGCCTGTTGGAAAAAACAGCGTACTGCCTTCTGAGCTGCATAGGGAGCAGGTCCTTCCTTTGATTCTTACGAGTAATAACAATTTCTTGTAAATCCACAAATCATCACAGCGGCATGACATAGAGGCCTTCTCATGCAATAGACCTTTGAGTTTAACCTGTAAAAATGATTTTTTAACAGCTGTTTGAAATTTCTGACAGGTCCCTTTCTGTAGGCTGTTGATAATTAGGGCCTAACTGTTTCTATTTTTACTCCCTACAAACTAAATTCACATTTGGTCTCAGCACTCCAAGTTATTAAATTGTAGAATAAAGTCCCTTGCTGTGCCTTTAAATCTGATAAGCTGTGAATTTTGAGACCGCTAGTGAGTTTGTTCAGACCTGAGTTGTCTGCAGATATAAAACTAGAGCCACCATAAAGGGTATAATATTTGTCTTCAGCAAACTTTGTCCTTCAATAAAATTTAGGCTAGTTGCGAACAAATCTTATCAGGGATGAGCACATTTTTGGAAGAGAGGTGCTGGACTAGATTTCAAAATGCACCTTGATTTTAATATTTTTTTTTCCCCCCCGACAATATGGTGGGGAAAAATAATAAGGGGAAGGTATAATAATTATATTGTGAGTTTTGTGTTTGATTTGTTATCTCATAGTTTATTATTGTATAAGCTCTGAATTCTTTCAAAGAAAGACAGGATAACAGCCTACATTAGCATGTTGTTCTCTGCAATAAGTTCACTAGGTCAAAACAGGTGATGTTAAGACCCCTATAACTGTGCTGTATTTGTTTCACCAATGTTACTTTGGACTAGATTTAGTCTGGTTCCTGTTATATATCATTTCCACTAGGTTTCTTTGAAGCTGTCCAAAAGACGACTCTTTGCTTTGCAACCTTATGTCTGCCTTACGGATTGGAGCACATTTATGCATCCTCACATGGTACTTCCAGTTCATTTTCCTAAAGTTAAAGAGTTTGCAGAGTGCAATCCACTCTGCAAACTTAGTTGGTGTATGGCAAGGTGCACAGCAAATCTGCTGCACAAGTCCTCACAAATTCAATACTTTCTGCTTGAGTTGGGCTACGTAGATATTTGTGTTCCTTCTGTAATACAGGGTCTCAAAAGCTCTATGATGGTATACCTGCTTAGAGAAGCAGAACAAAGGTGATTCTGTAGTGCCTCTGGAGACCTGCTTACTGTTTGCATCTGCCCATGTAAATTCACTGCTAGCAAAGCCTGTGGGAGTGTTGGGAAGAGCTGAAGAAGGGAGTTCTCAAAGTTAAGGTTATCTATGTGGTCATGTAGCCACAGTGTAATTCAAAATCTTTATACTGCTGGGTTCTGAGCTTCATACCTTTGTCAGAGCTTGTAATGAGATGCTCAGAAGGCAGCTTGCTGACAGTCTTTAATAGTAACTGCATTGAAGACTTCAAACGAAGCAGAATCTGAGGTTTTGTGCCCCTTTACTGGATGAAGTATCTAGATTTGAGGGTAAAGTTCTCATTTATAAGATTTTATTTCTGTAGTGTCTTCTCAATCCAGGGCATACATACGTAATATGCCTGTCCCACTGCAGAGCAAAAGGTCCTTAAACGTTTGGCACAAGAGAGCTGCTTTGAATGAGTGGTAACAAAGGACAGGTCACAAAATTCCACTAACTTTATTATTTGATGTCTGGTCTCTTCATCCCTTTTGCCTCCTGGTTGTTCTATCTCAGTTAGATTCTAATTAATCACAACTTTTGTTAGATATTAGAAACTTAATATATACTGGTTACATTAAATGCAGTGGTATGAGGCTCTCCCAGAACTCTGTTTTCATTTGTAATCTGAATTATAACTGAATGTTGTAAGTATTCTTTAACAAAATTCCTGTGTTGTCTCCTGCTATTGTTGAATAGACTAGTTCATGCTGAAACAATTATTTTGGTAAGTTATCTCAAGCTGCCTGGGGATATGGTTTGATCATTCAGGCAGCTGAAGGGATTGATCCTAGTCCTTGTGAACAATCCCTCAATCTGTGCTTGTTTATTGCCTTTCTTGTCTTCCTGCTAACCACTTAAGGCCTGATCAGCTTGGTAAGGATCTTCTACATCTGACAAAGATGAATGCAGTGTTTTCTGTGGTCCCATTATCAAAATAACTAAACTGTGTGCTGAAGCAGTACACATTTAACCATGTCAGTCAAAAGGCATCTGAGGCATTCCAAACTCACTTAGAAGGGGAAAAAAAAATAATTAATAGTGGTTCTTTTTTTGCCCTTTAAAAGTTTTTGTGCCTTTAAAAGTTGGAAGGAAAACCTGACATTAATAATGAACAGGTAATATAATTAGGAAAATATTTCTATTTCTATGACAGAACATGTTCAGTAACACATGTTTGGAACTACAAGCAAAATTTCTTTTCCATTCTTTCAGTACAAATTACAGGTACAATGAGTCCTGAAAAGGTTAGCCAGTTTACTGAATGTCCTTATTTAAGAGAAGCAGACCCACTTGAAACAAGGCTGAACTTGGCTCCTCCTGATCCTTAGCTTGAATGAGTGAATGCATGAAAAATAGAGTATTTTGTCCCATCTTTTTTTCTTGGTTGTTTTCATTTCCTTTAAGGAAGATCAGAGGGTTTTATTGCACCTCAGATAGGTAAGACTGACTGTCCCAAATATTACCCAAGAGCAAAAAAGAAGTTAAAGGGGGAGACCAGTTTGGAACAAGCAGTCAACCATTCT
>NW_009918043.1:0-11396 GCF_000696875.1 Nestor notabilis | reverse complement strand
GTGTTACTCTGGAATTTGATAATACTATTGATGATTACTTTGGGATTTTCTTTCCATTTTGAGCTGGAAGATAATAGCTTTCACAGCTCTGAAAAGAACTTCTGAGCTTGACTGAGGCTCACCGCTATTTAACCCTCATGACAGGTCAGATACATTTGCTATAAGCTAGTTGACTAGTGTGTTGGGAGAGGACGTGTCTGTCTGTAATAGCAAAGATGAGAGAAAATCTGATTTGATAAGATTTTAGACTTGGGAACTTTGTTAGGTAACACAAATACACTTAGCAGATAAGATGGGTGGAGCTCTATCACCTTTTTTTATTTTTATTTGATTTTAAATTGGGGACTGGGTTTATCTGATCTTTAACCAAAGATGTTGGTTATAAATGGCTATTATGGCAGTTTAAATGAGAATAGTGTTAGTGAAGTAGTAAATTTAATAGAATGTTAAATGTTATTGATTATATAATAGCCTTTAGATCAGCACAGTATGCCACAGGTACACAGAAATGAAAAATTCCATTTGTTTCTGAAGCATTCATGGGAGTACCAATATTTGAAATGAATAAATAAAATGTACTACGCTTTTCATAATGTAACCACTATAATTATAAGGAATTTCAATGTTCCCCACTGTTGTGCTTTCACAAAGATTAGGCTGATAGTTTTATGAAGTAAAATATTACTTTCAATCTTAAAATGACACTAAAGAAGAAAGTCACCATTTGTAGAACACTGTGGCTGAAACAATTTCAAATTTGTTTACTGTCAACTGTATTACTTGCTTATGAATAGTAAGTAGCAGTAAACAGCTGCTGCATTGACAGTATAAGAGACGTAAACTACAAATTGTTGGTGTTTGAAGACAAACAAGAGTACTTAAATCTAAGCAAAATAATGTTTTGGTTACAGTTAGCAAAGAAGAGTGCTCAAAGTAGCATAAGCTTGTTGAAAAGTAGGTGGAAATGCCTTAGTTTACAAATTCCTAGGGGTTCACGCATTAATAGTTTCTTCCTGTGATGTTGTTAGATAACTCTGGGAGGTGACTTTGACTCTGTCCAAGTGATGGTTTGTCCATCCTGATCTGAAATAGTTTATTTAAGCTATGACTGGTTGGTTGGTTAGGAAGTTGCGTGTACATGCTCTCTTAGTGCCAAGGGAGCTATTTTCTTCTATTTACACTGCCTATTATTACCTGTAAGTCAGTTTGGGTTGATGTAATTGGAAAAACATTTGGTTCTTGTTCAGAATAGCAGTAGAGCTGAAGAAGTTATATGGAGCTGAAAGCTGGAGTATTAATGGCTGTATATTTGAGCAATTTCTCCCTGAAGAAGCACCACCATTTCTCTTTTTGCCCTAAGAAACAAAGAGGCTTGAAGAAACTGTATGAGTTCTATTGGCTGGTTTAACTAATTATACAGAAACTTAAGATTTATACTGATATTTTGTAAAGAAATCAGGAAAACCTTGGCTATTTTGGCTTTGATACAATTATTTAATGTCAGCAACATATTACAGAACAGTAAATATTTAATGCTTCACAGAGAAATAAATGTATTGTGACTTGTAACATACATACTAACTCTGCATAACCTCATTGTCAGACTTTATACCAACATAAAAAATAAACTACTTAACAGATGCTGTATTGCTAATCTTGGGGGTTTATTGCTTCTACACATTTTTATGAAGACATTGATTTTCCAAAATTATTCTTCCTCAAGTATTCTGAAGTATCTTCAGAAATTAGCAGCTATCAGTTTAACATGTTGCACCTCCTGGAAACTTGATCTATAGCCCTACTTCACTTCCTGTTATTTGAGGAGTCTTTTTGGTTTGCATGAATGATACATGTTCTTTTGGGAATCTGTAAAATAATTTGTACTTAACTAGACATACATACAGGGACTACTAATATTGCACTCTCTTTAGTTTGTATGTTAGTGTTGCAAAGTGATTATAGAAGATTAATCTAAAATTTTAGTAGTTTAGGGCAGTCCATTACTTAAAAAAATGGTTTTCACAATTCTAATTTTAAGGCATTAGCTTCGTTAATTGTAGGGTTTGTAGGAGACTTACTATTATTGAATTACAAAAATTAGTTTTGACATAGTAAGAGTCATATGTCAAACTAGTTCGTATGAAAAATTTCATTATGCGATAATTGGGGCTGTATCTTGATCTGTAGGGACAGAGCTGAAAGTTACACAGTAGATCAGAAATTGGTTCCACATGAATGTCTGCATATAACAAATCTTTATTTTGTTCTAACATTGTTTGTGTGATCTTAAATGCCTTTGTAGCAGGAAACTTAAGGTCATGCTGTAAAGATTACGAAATACAAATTTTATTTTGTCTCATTTCTTCTCTACTAACATTTCTTGGAAATATATCTGTTAACAACCCAGATAGATCCTGTTCTCCTCCTTTCTGTAGCTATTATTTCTAATAAGGAAAAAAAAATGAGAGGCTTTGTGGATAGATTCATTAATGGCAAGCTTGTGATTCAGTGAAAGACTGGACTCTAGGAGCTTAACAGATAGTCAGGTGGTGGGTTTGTTGTCCTTGTTTACTCGTAATTTAGCCTTGGTAGAACAATATATTTTTTTAATCTATTGTACCTTCAGTTACATGGTATGTGAAGCTTGATATGTTGAGCATGTGAACTCGTATTTTGGTTGAACTGTACACTATTATTTGGAGTAAAGAGCTATCTCTACTACTGTGTCCTGTTTGGGATAAGAACCCAGACAATGCTGAAATAATAGTGGATTTTTCTCACTGTCCTCCCACACTTTCTTCCAGTTTGCCAAAGATGCAGTAAGTATACGATTTATATCCTCTGTTTTGACACTTGAACACTAGGCCAGACCTGAGAATAAGTGGTTTAAGTCCTCAGTTTTAAACTGTGAAATCCCAGACATACTAGAGTGGAAGACCATACAAGCCTTTACATGGCTATCCAAGGTGTTACTGGAGCAGATCTGGGGGACTTTCATGGATGCAAAAAGTAAATAAGGCAGAATTTTTCTGACACCTTAGCAAAAATTCTGAAAAAATCCTGTCAGAAGCCTTTGGTGTTTGTTTTGTTCCAGCTGTATTTTTCAGAAAACCTCTAGTACTAAGAGTGTAATTCCTATGATCCGCTTTCCGCCAAAAAGTTTTCCTGCAGCTGACTGCCTGTTGTATTCTTTTAGTAGCTGTAGCTAAAATTACGAATAGTCTGATTCTGTAAAAGAATTCTCACTAATTTTTAAATTACTTCTATTGCCTCTGCATTTCTTTTTTTACTTTTATTTTTTAAATATTAAATTTAAGACAATGATAGGTAACTTGGGACTTAAAATAGATATTTTCAGGAAAAAGTATGCATTTACTTCTGTTTTGCTTGATATTTGTTTCTGGTGTCCACTAGAGCAAAAGTGACATTTTATAACTCCAGGAAAGAGAGAAAGGAATGTTATTAGCTTATCATAGAGGATTGCTGTGAGAGTACATGCCTATGTGGACATGTACTGAAGCTTTGTGTCTACCTGGCATCTGCAATATATGGCATTAAGCCTCTCGGGCTGCCTGGCTGTGTAGGCTTAACCTGGGAAAAGTCTAGCACTTAAAAATAAATGAATTTATGTTTAAATTCTGCAAGTCTGTATGGTTTCATTCTATACCATAAACCCTCTAAGTAAGCCACAAGTTAACTTGTGTGAGCTTTGCGAACAGAACTAGAGACCAGGCTTTGCAGTTTGAAAATTTCAGAGCAAATTGGAGTGTCCATTTCTGTAATTTCTTAGCTTGATTCAACACCATAATGTCAGTCTTGCAACTGAGAAATTTTCTCATTCTTCCCACAAACCCCCTCAGTATTATATATGCATTTTCCTAGGGCTTTCTCCCATGTTATTCGCTTGCCACTACTCCAGTGGAAAGTAAAGAAGGTAACAGTGTAGGAGTGGTTGTGAAAGAAAATAGTTTCAGGCAAATGTTTCCCAAAAAGCAATGATTGAAACTCTGTCCTTTTGCATGGAAATTGCTTAGAAGGAGTCCTGACTGGGAAATCAGCTTCCATCTCAAATCTGAAACATTGTAAGGTTAGTGGGTTATTTCTCTTTTTATTTGGTTTAATTGTTTTGGGTTGGGTTTTTTTTTCTTCCTTTATCATAAAGTAATTCAAGATGAATGAAGTAAAAATTTCCATAAACTTTACTTTGTAACCAGTAGGTATGTCCTTAGCTACCCACCTTCACTACATTTTCAGCATCCAGAAATTGTCAGGGGTATTTTTTAAGCTGGTTTGCAAACATACTGAGACACTGAAGGCATGGTGGTGTTTAAGGTTCTGGCACACTCTTGGGTTTTGGCAAGTGATGTTCAGTTGTAACTGGCATGAGGGGAATGCGTAAGGACATGGGCAGTCCTATCAGCAGTGGAAAGGTAACAGTCTGTCTCAGAGTTTCTTCCCAGAGTGTCAGTTGTACAGCAAACTAGGGAATGATTTATTGGGCAACATTCATGCACCTTTGCAATCTGCCTCTATGCTTTATTAATGGTCCTGCTGCAACCTGTTGTTAGATTCATGATCAGCGTTTTCTTCTGAAAGCTCTGCATGCATCAGAATTATGATCTGTTGCCTTAGTCCTCTATTGGTTCTTTGTTCTCTCAGAGAACCAGGGTCTCTTTCTCCCCTTTTCCTTCCATGGCATTAGTTTGGTGTCTAGGAGAAGGACAAGCTTTGATGCAGTCCTTTGTGGTGGTTCAGAATGACTCCTGCTTTCCTGCTGGGACATATTCTTCCTCTTCTGGAACTGCAATTCTGACATACCCATACACAGAGCATGAAAGGTTTTCTAAAATGCTGCCTCCTGTGCATCAGCAAAGAGTCTGTCAAGATCTGCTCTGTGGTAATAGCAAGAGGATTTTAAAGGTGAAAAAGGCAATTTGGGGTTTGGAAAAATGAGGCCACTTGCTTAGATACTTGCCTCACTGTAACTTCAAGGGCAGTTGGACATATTGAGGTTTGTAACCAACTTCAAAAAACAAAGGTGGTGGAATTGGGTCTTGTCTGCAAAGTGGCTAGAAGATAAGTCTGATGACTTTTATGTTAAGTTTTTCTCTATAGGGCTTTTTAGTTGTTTTTGCATATTGATGAAACTGGATAAACTGGTAATTCTTTCTGGAAAAAAATGAGCTAAAAATGAATCTGATACTTCTGTGCAAGCTATACTTTGACAGAAGTGTCATGATGCCGTTCTAAGTTCCTGGGTAACTTGCTCAGGCCGCTGGGGTTGAGTGGGTCCTGCTATTGCAAGGGGACTCAGCTGGTAGATCCCACTGCTCATAAACAGCTCTCTTTCTTTCCTTTTTTAATTTTTTTCTTTTCTCCTTAATCCGGTGAGTACTGGCATGCAATTAGCTGATTTCACATTTTAGGCATCTTCAAAAAGAGCTGACGTCTTAAAGTAGGTCTTTTGCTATTTAAAGATTCACTTTTGCTCATTTTTTGCTAAGGCAGTATGTAGCTTATGTAGTTTCCTTTATTACACCCACCCTGTCCACTGCCGAATCTTCTGTTTTTCTTTACTGTTCATAAATAACAATCAATAAAATATTAATAAATGAACTCCTTTGGTTTACTGTACAGTACATATAGATGGTATTATAAAATCATCCCATTCCACTTTTTTTCTAGTCTGTCTCAGTGATGTTTAGTTCATTAATACTTTAATTCATGCAGATGAGGTTTGTCTCCACTGGAAAAAAACAATTCCTGAATCAGAAGCCCCATGGTATCTTTGATTCACTTCTTAAGCTATAGTAGATGCTGTGGTCCGGGAGATAGGGTGTATGAATCAGTACTGTAAACTGGGACATGAAAAGGGATGTGGGTTTCATAGGAAAAGACATGGTTTCTGTCAAAAAATAACTATGATGGCTTTTATACAGGACCCTATTAGGTGCAACCCTGATATGCCATGTGCACAACAGAGAAGGTGCATAAAATATATGGGGTTTATTTTAGTGTCAGGGAACACTTTATTATATGTATACCATATCAATAACAGAATATTTCCAGTGGTTTCCTTTATAATTGGGCTGATGTACTTTACAACTCACACTTGTAATCTGCTGGCAATATTGTTCGATAATGTTTTTCTTTGTCCACTCCAGCACTAAATCCTAAAACAAATCTCTCTAACAACATTATGCTATAGGGACACATAGATATTTCTCTTAAAAGTACTGCATGATTCATGTACCATGTACTGCTGTTTCCCTGCTGCAGTGTCTCACAGGAAATGTTTTCATCTTATAAATAAAACTGCAAAAATTAATTTGCACACTGGTCGGTCCCTGTGTCACTGGCATTTATCTTTTGTTGATAAGGCAGAACTGGAGTTATAGGCTGACAATTGTAAAATTATGCAGTTTTCAAGGCTTTTTTTTTTTTTTTTTTTTTTTTTTTTTTAACCATATACAGTACCCACTGGTTTATACATCACTGTGCAATAGCTAGAGGTAGGTATAACTTTTGACCAACTCACTTCAAACAATTATGTAGGCATATATTGTCATATTTATTCTTTTCCTGATGCCAGCTTGCAAATGTTTATTGTCTATTACCTGTAGCTCCCCGTAGTCAAATGGAGTTGGAGGTCTTATAAAACTGAGTTGGCTGAGGAAGAAGGAATGCTGGTTGAAATTTAGTCTTTAGTACTTACCTTAAATATTAGATCCATATTTCTTATATTCATGGTTAGATTACTTGCTCATGTACTTTAGGATTAATGCTCTTTGCAGAAGAAAATACTGGATTTTCATATGGGAATATGGTTGTTAATGGAGACCTAAAGGTTTTTGGCTCAAGTTGGGACACAGTCTGCTCCCAACCCCCCGAATTTGTCTGTGGCTTCGTTGAGACTGAAATACTACAGACAAACTAGTCCCAGTGAATGGGATTTTTGCTGCAGAGAAGAATGGAAATGGGATTTGGCTCATAATCCAATAGCTGTGCCTTTCTTCATCATGAACACTCTGTAAACGAATGGATGAACAAACTGGTGTTTAATGCATTCCTTTATCTGGTATGGATGTAATTAGTCTTAGGAAATGTGGTACTTCGGAGACCTGTACAATTTCTGTATATGATTTGTAGTAAAAGAGATAAATGCATTAAAATATGTTGGGAAATATTATTCATTTTTGTTGAATTTTACCTATTTGCACCAGTGACTGAACGCTTTGTATAATGTGGGGAATAGTCTAGTGACTTCAATTAAATTATACCTCATATTTTATTTTCTCTTTGAAACTACCTTTTAGAAGCAAAATAATTCATTTTTGTTTGCATTCCTTAACTCCAATTTTACCAGTTTCCACTTTGTCACTGTAAAAATCAGACTCTATGCTGGCTACCTGGTCAGGTCAAAGATCTGTTTGCCTGATCTTGCAGTATTGACCAACCTACTCCTCCTTACTGCAAGGAGTAAATGTATTTCTGGAGTTATCAATGAGAAATTTGAAAGATTGCTTTAGGGTTTTTGGGTTGCTATTTTTGAGAAAATCAATATGCTAAGAAACAAAGAATTGAAAACTGAATAGTTGAACTGCTGGGTTCTGCCATAATCATATGACTGGAACTGTGAGCTGAAACTTGAGTAGAAACCCACTGACTGATTAAGTTAAAGGCAGACTGTCATCCTCTGTGTGTTAAGGTTTTACAACAGCACTGAGTATGAAAATTTCATCATGCAGCTCAGTATACGAGAAGTGCACTTTAAGAGAATGAAAGGGAAATTGTAGGTGTAACGAGCAGAATGCTGAATTACTTAAAAAACAAAACAAAACAAAAAAACCCCAAACACCCTATTTTCTTCAACATTCAGGTTTAAAACCAAACAGTACTTACTGATAGTTAGGGATTGTGGCTGATTGTTTTCAGAATACCTGCTTGGAATTGCCGTCTGGTTTTACAACATTGAAAAGTTTACTGAAGGGGGATTTGTTTTTTATATCTGAAGCCTTTTTCTTGTTGTTGTTGGCATCTGTATTAATAGAAATTGTTTTGCCTTTAAGGCCTTTTACCATTTCAGAGCATGGACTTTTCTTACTTTTGGATCTGGTATGAGAATGTTGATAAGGCACTGATTTGTTGGTTGTTGCTCACTAGCATTTACTCCAAGTCAAAGAATTTTCAGTCCTTGTGCTCTGCCAGTGAGGAGGGGCACAAGAAGCCAGGAGGGAGCAGAGGCAGGACACCTGACCTGTCTAGACAAAGGGGTATTCCATACCACAACACGTCATGCCCTGTATATAAACTGGGGACAGTTGGCTGGGAACAACCAATTGCTGCTTGGGGACAGGCTGGGCATCAGTCAGAGGGTGATGAGCAACTGTATAGAGCACCACTTGGGGTATTGGGGGTGGGGGGGGGCAGGGTGTGTATTTCTCTTTTTCTATTTTTTCCCTTTTCATTATTATTATCATCATCATTATTATTATTTTATTTCAGTTATTAAACTGTTGTCTCAACCTATGGATTTTTTCTTTCTGATTCTCTTCCACATCTCACCAGGTGGGGGGATTGAGTGAGTGTCTGTGTGGTTCTTAGTTGCTGGCTGGAGTTAATCCCTGACAACAGGAAATTTGGCGTGTGGGCGACCCAAGTCCTATAGCCGAGGATAAATATATGCCCTTGATTTTTTTTAAAAATGAAGGACTGGATGTTAGGTTGCTCCTAATATATGTCTCTGCAGAGATTTTTCTGATAGAAAAACTGTTTTAGGATGATATTTTATAACACTGTCTGTACTGAACATATCTTATGTGTCAAGTGCTGCATTGCTAACACATATTCAAATAAATATAACTGTGATTGTGACATGCCTGGGAGGTACAGAAGATGCGCCAGTAACGTAATATAGTGACATTATCAGTATTCAGTAAAGTAAGTACATGTCTAATATCAAATATAGTCCTATGAAAGTCGTTTTACCAGTAAGCATATATTCAAGTGATTTGTTGAATTGAACACAACTTGCGGAATACAGTATTTCTGAAAAATAGAAAATGAAGGTTGTTTTATTTCAGTAGAGGAACAATATACATTAATTTTAGCAGATAGTAACTTTTTTGTCATCTAGCTGATGCACAAAAAGAATTGTCATTTATGCATCTATCTTTCAAACTTTATGTATTCCAAAAGTCTGAAGGTTCACCTTAGTCATGTAGTATTTTTGTTCTCTATTGTCTCAAAGGAAGGAATAGAGCTGCCAAAACTTCCACTGACAAGTAGGGAGAGGCACCTGTCCTGCCTGACTCCAGGCAAGAGGAAGCCAAGAAGAGAATCATTTAGAAAGATTGACTGGTTTAATGGAAATATTCTTAGTTTTGGTAGAAATGTTCTGTACTTTGGCACTTGCTTGTAGTAGAAATTTTTCTTTGGTTAGAAGTATGGCCTTATATTTTGACAAGCAGGTGGCAGCCTCCAAATTGGCACTGTCTTACTGCACATTCTCAGGACTCCAATGTCTTTAGAAAAACACGATAATACTGCAGGACACATTTTCTGCTTTGAGAACTTTGCTGGAGAATCATATGTCATTTTTATTAATAAAAATAACACAATAAACCCAATTTCTTCTGCACTTTCTGTGCAAAGTATAAGACACAGGAGAGCTTCAGGGGTGGGCATCACATGATAATTAAAGAACTTTCTCTCCCTCTCTTGAATTATTTTAATACTCTTGTGGTAAACTTGTCCTCTAGTTCAAATACTAGAAATGTCAAAGTATGAGGTATCAGTAATTCCCTACAGTATCTCCTTCTGGCTTCCTAATTTAGATTTGTAAGAATGGTGAATGGGCTCAGCCGCAACTTGGCATTAAATGCAATCTGCGTGTGGTCAGTGTTATCAGTGTTGGCTTTGATTTTTGGAAGAAAAATGTCAAACAGTCTAGAGTGACAGTAAGTAAACTCGCTATTAAGTGTCATCTTCCTTCTGCTGAAGCATTAACACATGCAGATAATGATCTTCTAATAACTTTTCATTATCTTTACTTATTATGAAAATACATTTGGAGGTATCCAACCTCTTATAAACTCCTCTTCCCCTCAGCTGTGGTAGCCACAGTTCAGAAATGAAAACAGAAGTATTCCTTTATGTTGCCCTGTTACTTAGGCTGTATTACCAGGGTCGTGGTTATAACCTTAAAATTTTGCAAGTCTGACATCCATTCTGAGTTTAAATTTCATTTTCTACTTTGAGTTTTGCCCATGCAGTGGGTTTCATTTCATTTGGTTGTCATTTTAAATAAAGGAAAAGATCTCTGGTTTTCTAGGAAAATCAGTAATTGACTCAATCTGATGGCACTGCTGAGAGGTCTGTCTACTGATGCTTCAGTAGCAGAGTCAGTGCCTCATAGCGGCTATGTAAAAATGGTTTAATAAAAGAAAAGGGTAGAGATCAGAGGAATATACCCAGATTCCAGACCTCTGCTTATGTCCATTAATTTTTCCAGAGTTGTATTTATCCTGACATGTTTTACCATCCCTTTTTGTCACAGTACTCCAGAATGCTCTACTCAGCAGTCCAGCTTTTTTATCTCCTAATCACTTTCTTCTTTATCAGACAATCATCACGAGTTGGGGGAAGGGGGAGGGAAGGGATGCCAGAATGCTTTGGCGTTGGTTTATTAGTAGATTAAAGAACAGTAAATGCATATATTGAGTTTGAGAACTGAAGAACCATGCACGTTTTCTCAGTCGCCAGTTTTCCTTATTCTGTAAGGACTCTTCAGACAGGAGGATGTTGCTCAAAGAAGTGAGGAAAAAGAAAAATTAGAATTTTCAGCATTGGTATTGCCTGGTTACAGTGATTTTTCCATGAAATGTTAGTGAAAATAGATATCCATGGACAGCATTGTTGGGGTTTTTAATGTCATTAGTAATTACTGATAACCTTTTTAAAATCATTTGAGTTTTATAAAGTTGTAAACGCTACATGGGCCAAGGTCAGTGGGAGGGCAGAACCCCCTGCTGTCAACCCCAGTCTCTCAAGACCAGCGAGGAATTTTTCTACTAAAGACTTCTACTGCTTCTACCAGTATATAATAATAGTATATTTTCAAGGAATTTTTGGTAATTCTGAGTTGTTGGTCTTAACTGAAACTACAAACTTTATCCAAATCCTGTCTCCCTATTCTGCTATCACTTAAAGAAGTTTTGCTGGTTTACCTTTGCTTCATCTTTGCATGCAATCATTATGTGGATTTTAAGGTTAAATAGCCCTATCATGGTCAATTTGTCAGTTGTGTTGTGTAACACAAACCTAGAATTTCCTGCAGTAACTCTTGCATCAGGTATAATGTGGTCCAGTCCTGGGTTCAGCTACAGCAGTCATTT
>NW_009918042.1:27506-27811 GCF_000696875.1 Nestor notabilis | reverse complement strand
ATCTCCCCTCACCCCTCACGACCCCCCCTTGCCCCTCATGGCTGCACCCTCTTCTCCCTTCATGATTTCCTCTCACCCCCCATGGCCACCCCCTCCTCTCCCCTTATGATTTACTCTACCCCTCATGGCCACCCCTCATGTCTCATGGCCATTTCTCCTCACAGCCACCCCTCACAGCCCATGGCCACCCCTCACAGCCCATGCCTGCCCCAGCTCTTGCCTCACAATCTCCCCTCACAACCATCCCACCTTTCCCCTCATGATCTTCCTTCATGACCACCCCTGCTCTCCCCTCGCGGTATATC
>NW_009918042.1:0-27267 GCF_000696875.1 Nestor notabilis | reverse complement strand
GGTCCTCACGCCCCACGGCCACCCTTCACAAGCCATGGCCGCTCATGATCTCCCCTCATGACTGCCCCTACCCATCATGGCCATCCCTCATCTCCCCTGAAGATCTCCCCACATATCCCATGCCCCTGCTCTCCCCTCACACCTCATGGCCACCTTTCACAACCCATGGCCATGGCCACTCATAATCTTCCCTCATAAAATCTCCCCATATAATCTGCCCCTGCCCCTCACGGCCACCCCCATCTCCCCTGAAGATCCCTCCTCACGGCTGCCTCTCAGCCTTCATGATGTATCCTCACCCTTCAAGGCTTCCTGGACATATTTTATCAGGCAGAAATGGAACAAAAACTCATACTAGTGATCTAGGGAAAGTAAACACTTAACTGATTCTATACGTATGTAATATTTCTTCATTTCTGTTTACTTTAAAGATAAATGTTATTTTTATAAAAGAAAGAAGAAATTAGCTCACTGAGGGCTTAATTATCCTTTCTTCTCCGATGGGAATCAATGCTATTGGCAGCTTGCAGGCCTGTTCTCTTGACAAATCAAGTTGTTGGCTGAGGCGTGAAGTGTTAGATTATGATCGACTCAGCGTGACATTGTGATTCATGGCTACTATATTACAGAGGGAAAAAGGGGATTTATGCTTCATATCCACTTTGAATTCATAGTGAAACAAGTGAATCATTCTGTTCAACCTCAGGAGTTCATGTTCTACACCTGGGGGCTGAACAATATTACAGGCTTGAACATTTTAAGGAACAAGTGTGATAAAATACCACTGTGAAATATTCTCTCTTTTCCCTCATGCTATAAGTTTAAAGAATCACCTGGAGTAAAGATTTGATGAGTGCATTTCATTAAAAGAAGAGGGATTAAGGATAGTAAGGGTAAACATGAAAGGTGTATAGTGGTCAACGGGAAAAAAGATACTTCCAAATAGATAAATGTAACTAAAGGAATAATTATGCACAGTCCCTCTGGAAGGCCTAAATTGTAGGTCTAAATGATGTACATAATTTTGCTTCTTCCCCCCCCCCCCAGTAGCCACTATTAATACAATTCTGTTGCATCACCATATTTAAGCAGAGGTGTAACATTAAGTATGTGTATATTTGTCCTATTTTCTACATTCCTGGCTCAACATGTGGAAACAACCACAGGCACAGCTGGAGTTGAAGGAGGTTGCTGCTATAATGAAGGAGGGCATCAGCACAATCCTCCAGACACACAGGACAAAACGTGCATTTCACGGGACAATATTAATAAGGTCTACAGCTCCATCTGATCTTCCTGGAAGGACCACCCACCCTTACAATTCATGTGTGATCCATTAACTATGTGCAAAACCTGCAGTCACAGCACCAAAAGCTGAAGGAAGCTCTAGCCAATGCCCACAGCATCCATTTCAATTAAGTTCAAGATCCCTTTTTTTTTATTTTTAATGTAGGATTCACACTACTTTTTCTATGGTGTTGGGAAATGCAAGGCAAATTGAATTTCACCCTTGCAGACACAGCTTGACTGCAAAAGCAGAACCAAAGTCCATTTCCCAAATGTCAGCACTGAGTTCCTATTTCAGCCTTATCTTATATAATGAGCACAGTCAAGGTATGGAAGGTGGCACAATGAAATTAAAGAAATCCTAGACATCTGATCCTTTTGGGGGAAAAATTATTCCATCTTTTCTAATTAAATAAAACTGTCTTTTCAGGTTTTACTGGAAAGAATGCATTCTTGACACTTCCTGGTTATGGTTTTTGCAGAGAGGGGCCAATCATCTGAAGGACTTGAAGAACGGCCAGTAAAGATAAGGCTGAAAAATCTCTCTCCAGTTTAGAGATAATGGTTTTCTTTTGTATCTTTCTGATTTTCAAGAGACAGGGTTTTGCAGGGTTTTGCTGGGGTTTCTTTTTGGTTTGGTTTGGTGTTTTTTGGGGGGAGGGTTGGTGGTTTTTTTATTTGTTTGTTGTGGAGGGGCAGGGGGGGGGTATGTTTGGGTTTTTTATTGAGGTTTTTTTTGTTGTTGTTGGGTTTTCTTGGAGGAATTTGGGGGATTGTTGGGGTTTTTTTGTTTTTGTGTGGGGGTTTTATTTGTTTGGGTTTTTTTGCTTTTTTGTTGTTTTTTAATCTGATACTGCTACCTAGAAATAGCAAGGAAAGGAGCTTATTGTTATTAGCTATTATTTGTTCAGAATACTGAGTGATGGACATTGTTTGTGAGAAGTCTTTTTTAGATGATGTTCCGTATTTAATGAATTGTTAATGCAAATAGACGTCATTGTGCTTCTGCCTAACTTTCTTGAGGAAAAAGGGGTGCCTTACTGTCCTCATACCATGCTTAGTTTGGCGCTTTATTGGTTGTTGTTCTCAAGAGGTAATTCTATCTGGAAGCAGCTGTATGACTTCTGGTTTTCCATTTACTATTGACATACAATATAGAGGGTTCTACTAAAATTATGTGTTGATACTGCAGCATTCCACTAGGGTGGTTCTTGACTCCTAACCTGACACAATGATGCTAGTTAGTTACATACACATCCATAAGTTTAGGGTCATATGCTCTCGTGAGAAGCAGATTTAATGAACTGTCTTTCTATAGCACACAATATAAGATCTCATAAACTCTAGCTGAAGAGGAAAACTTCAGGCTGGCTTGTTCATAAACCCCCATAAATTTGCAAAAGTCATTCAAATGCTGCTTCAATGATGTCTGAACTTCAAAAACTATTTTGTAAAGTCATCAGCAGCTTTATGGCACAACTGCTGCAAAATAAACTACTTGGAAAATTTGTCCAATGACAACATGTCAAAACCATGTCAGAAAATGCATCAAGGCCAGATCTTCAGCTGAGACATGCGTCAGCTTAGGCAGTCCATTGATTTTAAAAGAGCTACAGAGTTCGCTATTAACTTAAATCTTCATTTTCTATAGCTAAGCATGGTACTGAACATGGTGATACTGTGCTGGCCTCTCACACAATAATATCTAGTATATAGTATTGTGTGAGTGCATATACATTCATACATTTGATTAGCTTTTCATATGTGTTTCAGACCAGGCATAGAAGGTTTGGTGTTGCCCAATTGTAAAACTTAAAACAACACTATTATTTAAAAGCTCATTTCCTTAAAAAACTTGTTTCTTAAAAAATAGAAAAATGAAGTATGTTCAGCTCCAGAGATATCTACCAAAGAAGCTGGCCCAGTGTTTCTACAAAGACAGCTTTCCTTCAGCTGTGTTGTTGACACTTCAGTGTGTGCTTTATCCTGTTATAACAGCAACTAAATTTTGTTTACACAGAAAGCCACTCAAAAATGGTTGAAAGTTCTATGTAAAAGTGTTCATGGAAACCACATGCCCAACTAAAGCAAGCCAGAGGTTGTGATGGAAGAATTTTCAAGTTTCTGCAATCTGGGAAGAATATTAATTGCTGGCTCATGATATATGAATCCTACAGACTGAAGAGCCACTACTGAATGTTCACAAAATTACTCCAAATTAAAAAAAGACAAACACACAAAACCCAAACCCTGCTCCCTCCCTCCTCCCTTCCCCCCATCCCCACCACCACCTCCCAAAACCCCAGCAAAGGGCCAGAGATCTAAAAACCTCAATAAATAATTTCTTGAAACATTAGAATAATAAATAAAATCAATCCAAAGTTGTACTGGGCTTGCATGGGAAGGTTTTGGTAGTGGGGGCACTACAAGGGTGGCTTCTGTGAGAAGCTGCTAGAAGCTCTCCAGTGTCTGGCTGGCCAATGCCAGCCAGCTCCAAGATGGACCTGCTGCTGGCTAAGAGCAAGCCCATCAGCGACACGGGAATGCCTGAAGGAGGCTGTGATCCCGTGGTAAGTGCTCACTGGAGCAGGTTTGCTGGCAGGAGTTGTGACCCTGCAGGGGCCCATGCTGGAGCCATCTGTTCCTGAGGGACTGCACTCCATGGAAGGGACCCACACTGGAGCTGTGTTCTGTAGTGAGATTACTACAGGAGCAGGGTTCTGCTTTGGGCACTAACCAGTTCATTTTGTGCAGCTTTCTTATGCATTCCTTGAGATAATGGGAACTTCTTTCAGTTCCAAGATCAAGACTTGTTTCACATAGGAGTGTGGGGTAGAGTAAAACATTGCTAGGAGAAAACCCACTGCTGGAACTGGCAAGCTCTACACCTCTACAGCTGTGATCCCAACCGCAAAATAGTACACCGTAACATGCAAATAAATCATTAGATATTGCTATTAATTTATCTATTTTGTCTTTTGCAGTACTAAATACATTAAAGAATTTTTGATAAATTTTCTAATTATATTTGTTCAGAAGCATTGGCAAAACAATCTGTGCTATTAATGAGATGTTTAGTGCAAATTAATCATTAAACTGGACAGTCTATGCCCTGAGAAGAAATTTGTTTTGCAGAGTGTTTTTATTAGCACAGTCAGTCTTTGGAAAATATAGTTTTTCTTGAAATATCTTCATAATTACTTTGATTTCACTTGTTATAAATGTTAGAAACAATTTGTTACAAAGTTAGTAATCCATGAAGCACTCAATTGTTCTGCAGTCTGTCAACCTACCCTTGCACATCTCAAGACAAACGCATGGAGAAGGAATCTCTAACTTCACACATAGGAATAGCAAACTAGCCATACTTCAGTTGAGCTCTAGTGTGTCCTATGATACTGAGGAAGGATGTGGGAGTGACACTGGAGATAGCCATCATATTGTAAGTTAAAGGAACCTTAAGGTCACTCAAAGTCTACTGGAAATGAGTTCTTCATAAAGAGCTCCCTAATTTCCTAGGGAGTTACCTACTTTTCTTTCCTACATTCAGCATAACACGTGGGGGTGGTGGTGTAGGGCATGTACAGTGTTATTGCACTGCACTGTATTGCAACAGTTAACCAGCTGCAGTAAAGAACCCTAATGCAGTAATTAATGCATCCAAAGAGTGGCAATTATGGACACATTCTGCATGGAGAGTTTACTCATACATAGGTTCTATCAAACAGTACCATCCATATGAAGGTTAATGTTTTATTAAGCAGCACAAACACACCATTGCTGTTTCCAGCACTGCACATATGGCAATGTCTCCTAGCAGGAAGAGCAGTTTTTGCTGAACAGAAACACAGTTCATACACAAACTGCAAAGGAAATATGAAACCAGAAGCAGCCACCAGATCCCTCTTAACATCACTGCATTGTCTGCAGTTAATTGCTACATCCCACAACTGTTTTTCCCTAGACATTCCCTAACCCTATTTCTTGTGAAGACTGTTCACCAAGTTGCCTTATTTTTAATACAGCATAGTCATTCTCTGTGCACAGATACACTACTTTCATTCCTTTAGGATTTGACCCTTTAGTTCATGTGTCCTGTTTCTGTGCTTGACACAAGTTCAAATCATCTTGTAGCATCTATCCTCACAAATCCCTTTGGAATTTTATATACCTCAGAAAGGTCACCACTTTCTGTCTGTACTCCACATATTTCAGCCTTAAAGTTTGAGAGGCTGGTTGAGAATCCTTTGTATTTCGGCAGAAAACCTTTTCTTTAGAACAGCCCCTGATGTTTAGTAACAATATGGCTGCCATTCACTTCATGTATTTTCCTAACAGTCTTCAGCAAACTGACCTATAATTACTGCCTTTCACATGTGTCCTCATAAGTTGCTTGTATTTTGATACGAGTCTCCTACTTGGCAAATGCTGATATAATGACATGAGTTCCATTAAAAAATAAAATAAATCCTTAAAAAAAGTTGGTCTTTGATTCCTTTTTAACAGCTATTGTCTTCAATGTGACAGTGGCTGTTTATACTTGCCTTTTATTTAAGGCAAAGTCCTAACAGAGCTGGTGACATTCAGCTGAGATAAAATCCTTCAGGAAGCTAAAATCACCTTATCTCATCATTCAGCTTGAGCACAACAGAACAGTTTTGCCCTCAGCAGCACGTATAAGAGACCTTCGATTGTACTTGCAATCAGCCTCTCACGGAGGTATCTCATAAGCTGTCTTTCCCCCCCGCCCCTATATTTATATGGCCCAGTGTATTTATTACACGTGCTGCCAAATAGTAGCTTTCCATTGGGCGGCCCTGTAAGTTTTGTCTCCTCTTGTTTTGTCTAGTTCGGAGAAAGGGAGCCTGAGGGGTGACCTCCCGGCTCCCCGGGGAGGGGCAGGGGAAGGGAGGTGCTGAGCTCCCCCCGGGATCCGGTGACAGGACTGGGTCACAGCTGCACCCGGGGAGGATCAGACCAGCGATCAGAAAGGTTTCTTCACCGGGAGGGCGGTCAGGCACTGGAACAGGCTCCCAGATAGGCGGTCGATGCCCCATGCCTCTCAGTGTTTAAGAGGCATTTGGAGAATGCCCCTGATAACGTGCCTTAACGTTTGCTACGCCCCGAAGTGGTCAGGCACTTGGGCTAATGATCAGCCCCTTCCAGCTGAACTGTTCTAAGTATGATCCTTTTAGCACTTTTTTCGGGAGACAGACCATAAAAAGGCCTCTAGTTCTTCCTCTCTTGTACAGATCATTTCTCTGCAGACACAATGTCTAGGATTCAGATATTTACATCCACATATTTGTACGCTGATTTCGTACTAAGGGTCCAAGATTTGTTTAACATGACTGTTCACTTTACAAAGAATTAACTCTACATTGTCAGAATTGTATCATAAACTGCACTGTAAAATCCAATGTTGTACTGCAAAATATATGCTCATTAGAATTCAGTGCGTCTTTAATAGGACTTCGTGTCTGAAGTCAAGGAAAAATGAAGATATGGAGGCAGTCTTTATAAAGAAGCAATGATATATGTGAGAGAGGGTAAACAACGTAGATCTTTTATTCATTTGGCCAGCATATCGTGTGTATTTCACTTTAGAAGCATTTTGATCCAAACTGCCTCTCCAAGATACTAGAAGTTTTCTCAGGGCTATGCTGACTTGTTAACTCTCATTTGCGTAATTAGAAGGCACAGAAAGATTTTCATTCTGTGACCCAATGGCTAACTTCAGCTCTATCACCATACGGTAGTAAACCATGTTTACTTCTTTGTAAACTGTGAGTCTAAGCTCACAAAATTTTGTTGGATTTTTTGGGAAATTCCCCAAGCTCTGGGAATGACTTGGAGTCTTATCTCCAAAAGTTGTGTGTAACAAAAAGGAGAAAACAATCATCCCAGAAAATCTTCCTAATGTGAAAAGCCTAAGACATTCTCCTATAAAACTTGTGAATGTCGTATTAGCACTTTAGTACTAGCTAGCTCTGGTAACCCTCCTTCCTACCTCTCAGCATAGCAAATCTGTTAGGGCTGGACCAGTATAAATATATTGGGGAAAAACAACACAAAAATGGCTGACAACCACTTGTTGAAGGACTCCTGCCTGTGTACAATACAATATAGAGCAGCTCATAATAAGAACAAAGCCAATTTTATGACAGCTGTAAATCATCCTGACTGAACAGCCCTAGCAATGGGGCTCTGGTCTTCACTGGGGTCTCTGGACAATGTTTTCATAATGATCATTAATCAATAATGATACTAATCCCAGACAGAGGGAAAAAGGGCAGAAGAGAATCAATTCTTCACCCAGCAAAAAGTCTGGTTGGGCCCATGCCACACTGATAAGAGTCTTTTCTGATTAGCATAAGGTCATATCGTCTCTTTTGTCATCTGCCTTAATGAAACTACTACAATAGAGTTTTACTGCCTTCCCTTCCTAGCAGTGAGGGCCTGTGATGAATGGTATATGGGATTCTTACTGTGTGCTATATGCCAGTTCCTGAAGGAACAGTATTTTGCATTCTGTATTTGCTGAGAAAATGCTTCTCTGATCTTTCCATGTTGCAAAGCCACTGTTTGGGGAAAGCAGATTGCTGTGTCATCCACACTGCACAAATTGTTTGTAGCCATATTGGTACTCACCATGAGCATATGTGAGCATTTTTCAAGTGTCACAAAAACTCGCCATCTTAAGGATTAATATTAAATATCTTGTACCATATGGAGGTACCCAAGAGAGAGTCCTTATAGATTTTAGCTAGGTACTGCATGATTTGCTATCGAGGGCTGTGCTGTAAGCATCTTTAGTGACTGTAGATAATAGATATTCATGTGGTTAAAACCAATATCTCTCTCCACAAACCTAGCTTAATTAGGTTTGCTGCGATTTTCTATGATAATTTAGTTCTGCCTTTGCCTTTTGGCTAGCAGATTGTCCCTGGAAACCTCTTGCAGAAATTCCCATTGACTGCAATTATTCTCAGTTAGGGCAAAAGTGATCACTACTGCTTTTCTTGCTGTTGAACTCAATCAACAAGCCATACATAACCCTCAACAAATAAAAAATACCAATAGGGTCAGAAAATCTGAAAACTGGCTGTTTGACACCAGGAACATAATGATAATGTAACTAGTTCTGGCAGGACTTGCATCAGAGCATAACAGATGAATCCCTTCCCATCCACTGAGTCACCTTGCCAACTTTTTTTCAATTAGTTTTTTCCTTATAAATCAACAGTGAAGGATCACTTTTCAGCTAGAAGGTACTCAGTCAAATAGCAATATACCATCAGTAGCCATGTGACAGAAATGTGAGGAAAATAGCAACACTGACCTTTTTTTCCTGCTCACCAGATATGAAACTTCTCTCTCCCTAAGTCCTGAGACTGTTTCTTTCTATATTTCCATTTTAATAGATGCGCCTCCTCCCTGCCCTTCCTGCTTCACAATGATCACTTCTCTGTAGGTGATTGTTGAAATGTATGTGTCTCCGCAATTTTTGCTAACCTGGGTTCATGATATCTCCCCTGTGTTCTTTAGATGGGTCTCAAATTCATACCTTGTATAGAACCATCTTATGTCTCAATCAAGAGGGCTGAGGTTTGAACCAACCAGCTTGGTTTTCAATCACGACGACTGCTATTGTTGCACTACTCTTCCTTACATGCAATTATTTTACACTTAATTGGAACTCCAGGGTGATATAAGCTGGGTGAAATTCCTTGTAAAGCTATCATGTTGCTTATGTGCAGTGTACAGCCCCACACCATTTGCTTTGCTGTTACTCAGGTCTGCATTCAATCTCGCTCAAGACTTTTGCCAATACACAGAGTGCAGAGCATACAATGAAACAAACCGTAGGAACATCAGTCCCAGTTTCCCTGTGGATTTGTACTCTGCATGATTCTGCTCCTTGTCATCCCTCTTCCTCTGCAGTTTCCTGCTGTTTCCTGAAGCATGCCCCAGCCATAGGGCAGGGTGTTCTGCGGCTTGTCTTGGCTGTGCAAGTGCCAGTCACTGCCTGACTGCTGCCAGGCAGAACCTATGAAGTCTGAAATCTGCCAGCTGCTTTTGGAGGAAATACCTGTTTGCATCTCCCTCTTATATTTTGCTGCTGATTTTCAAGGCCTGTCTAAGAAGTCCATGACCTTTAAGACTGACTTTTCCCTCAGCATTGGTTAAAACTGACCATCAAATTCAAGTCGCCAGGGACAGATGGGCAGCATGCATGCAAAAGTCTCATTGCTATCCAGGCTGCACAGTGCCTCATCTCAGATCTTCTTCTGAACAATTTATGTGCAGTCTTGCTGTTTGGCTGCTCTAGCTCATGCTAGCCCATCTTGTGTGCATGTGTTTCATCAACACGCATTTACCTCGACTCACTGAATATTCTGCTATAGTTTTCAGGAGGAGATTATATAGCTCATATTATTAGAGCAGAGTTCTTTGGCAGAAAACATATATGTCACATTTAGATTCAAGTGAACGGATATTTTTGGTATCAGAACAATGACTGAAAGGAATTATCTTATATAATCACAAATTTTATTGCCTTAGCTTATATTTGAGAAAATGTTGAGAAGCGTCACAGATCAATAAATCCGTTGAATAGGGACACACAAATACGACACAGTGACCAGGAAATGCCCAATAACGGTATGGAAAACACAGCTATTGAAGTGTGATTATAAATTGCATTTGAGCATCTTAAACAAAATAATGCCAAAGAGTAAAATGGTGTGCTAATTATTTTTTCACTCAGCCTTCTCACATTCTATATGACATTCTAATAACAATTGCCGGGACCATGGACTAAATAGCACACAATTTCTTCATTTAAATGTTACCTGATGAATAGGAGTATTATAGGGATTATGCCTCTTAATGACAAAGCTAATCTCCTATGTAATAGTTGATGGTGATGACTGCTTGTGTTATTCAAGGCTAAAAACAGATCTCTGTGTGCTCAACTTCAAAGGATTTCGTTTGACAAAAAGGGAAAGAAACATAAAGGAGGAGACAAGAGCATGAACTCTGGATTGAAAAGGAGGATAAACTGATTATTTCAAATGTTTTGTACAATCCAAAATTGTTAGAAAAACATAAAGCATTTCTTATACTAAACAACTGATTTGAGAGGAAAATGAAAATGCCCACATTTCACAGCGTGCAGATGGACAAGTGCGAAGCTTTCAGTAATGATAGCTCATGGAAATAAAACAAAAATATCACAACTCCAGATGCCAAGTGAAGCCTGTGGAATTGCCATTGTTAGGAGCCTATAATACTACAGGCTTTATTTTTCATTTGAAAAAATACTGTTCTCTGTCTGCAGCCAGATATGTTCACAGAGATAGCATATTATGCAAAGTGCTATGATTCATACCTTCTCCTGCCCAGTCTCACTCTTTTCTGCGGATAATGTACCTGACAAATGATTTATCTTTGGCAGAGAACAACAGCACCACAGATTTGTAACATACAGAGTCCTAGAAAGAAATGCCCAAGGAACTCCCTGCTCAAGGAAAAGGGATGCAGGGTAGTAAAAAAATACAGGTCTGGACATGAGCCTGTCTTCTCTGAGGACATCATCAGTTAAAGATACAGAAAACCTTAACACAGGGAAAAGAAATACAGTAAATAAATAAATAAATAAATAAGTATAGCTGTTTGGTTTTGGCCAGTTTGTTTCCTGACTTAAGATAAATACTTCTTAGAATCCTTTGACTTGCAAACTCAGACAGAGACCTTGGAATGAAAAAAGGAAGGAAGGGGAGGGGAGAGAGAAAAAGCAGCAAGCACAAATGCACTTGCTAAGTGGTGTTTTATAAAATATTGCAGCTCTCAGTCTTAAAATGTCTAAAATGAAAATCTGTTGCAGGGACATAATAAAAATAAAGCTGATAATGTGCTCCCCTAGGAAGAAGGAGCACATGCTGCTCCCTGGTACCCAGAAGCCATTATTTCCACTGAGAATAAAAACAACTTACACAGTAAGATGCATTCCCAGCTTCCAGAGTTGATTTAGAGATATCAGGAAACTTTCAAACTAGGCATGGCTTAGCATGAAATTAGTGCATGGAAAATGCCTCTCTGGAAACAGTCCTCTGTTTTATCATTTACCTCCTCACCCAGGAGGACTCATATCTGATCCCCCAGTCCTGCAGTGTCCCATTCAGTCACGTTATTATCAAAGCACAGCAATCAATCATGTCTCACTACAGGTGACACTCAATAAGCATCAGGAAACAAGTCATTGTTACACGATATAAATACATATTCTGGTTAAGCATCTTGCCTTAGATACAGTCATCCAACAGCCTCAAAAATGTGAGCCCAGTGGCACAGTATAATTCTTCAGATACCAGAATTTACATGAACTTACTCTTATGCAATAACAAGCCCCCTGTAATCAAATTCGAGTGTGACACACAATCATAAACATGCATACTCCAACGACGAGCTGACAGCATGGGACTGACCTATTAACTGAATGTTCCTTCTAAAACTTGAAATCAGTTATCAGGTACTGTGATTAAGCTTTAGGGTCAACACGACATCGCAATTACTCGGCCAACCATTCTTCAGCTAGATCATGCCCTATTTTGTTTCTCCCATACCCACACTGGCTAAAAACCAATGATCTCATTCTTAGGGAGGAAAAAACATTTAGATTCAGAGCCCAGCTTTTCTGAAGATGGGAATGTTGTGCAGAATCACAAGGCCTGATGTTCCAGTTAACATTTAGGGATCACTACAGAGAGACAAATAACCCCATATGAAACTGCAGCTCTCACCTTCTTAGGTAGGAAAGAATAGTGGACACAAACAGAAGTCTGAGAAGTTCCTAGGATCTACCCGTCTTTCCTTTCACTTGCACCAAGGACTTTGTTTGACTTACGGGAAGGCTCGGATCTGGTGTAGGAAAAAGAGTAGAAAAATGCCAATAAAGTAAACCCAAGCAGGAATCCTTTCCAAGATTTTTTAACAGCAGCAGTGAAATTAAAAATTGCAAACCTGCTCACCACAACGTGCTCACGCTTCAGTACAAGACAGTATTACAAGCACAGCACTTTTTGTTGGTTTACGAGAATTCTCTACAATCTGAAGTTCTTTAAAGTTAAATTGCACTTCAAAGTTTCATTTACACACTGTAAAAATGATATAGTTGAGTTTTCAACAGGGAATGAATTATTCATTAAAGAAGATAATGGTGTTAAACTCATCCAAGGAGCTATAACATTAGCATAAAGAATGCCTTATGTCACATTAATTTTAAAAACAGAAAACATACAACACAAGATATTGAACCATGGATTTGTTTTTTGGTTACATTAAAAAAAAAGCAATTATTCTTACAGCAACCTTTTCATAGCATTTTAATCATACTGGTAGGTATTTTACAAGCCATTTGATCTTAATTATTAATTGCATCAGGGTAGGCTGGGTAAAACATGATTCTCTTCTAATTTTATTATCTTTGCTTTTTCTTTTATGTAAAGATGTGAAACAGAAGTGCTTAAAAAAGAAAAAAACTCAAAAACTCAGATAAGAATATTAAAAAACTCATTAAATAAAGGGGAGAAAAAAAAAAAAAAAAAAGAGTGTACTTATTGAAAGTTTAGTGAGGTTAAAATTAAACCCCCCCCAAAAAACCAGAAAACTAACAAAAAAGCCCCTAACGCTCCCCAACCCCCAACCAACCAAAACAACAAAACCAAACAAAAATCCAAAAATCCAAAAAACAAAACCAAACCCACAACCAAACAAAAAGCAAAACTCAAATCCAAAAATACTCCCCCAAACCACCCAAAAAAAACCCCTGTAAAAATAATTTCACCAAAAATATTCAGCTTTAATAAAAACAAATCACCCCCCCCCCAAAAATAACACCTCCAAACATACACACATCTATCTATCTGTCTGTCTGTCTATCTCAGAAAGGAGTGAATTTGAAGAATTAAATCAGTACCTACAAAAGAGTTCCTCTTAAATTCAATTGTTGGTTACACCTATTTATTTAATACGATTCCTTAGCTCCTTCTCGCCATAACTTCTGTAAAATGGACTCGCTGCTACTTCCCAGTGATTCTTCAGTCTTTTAAAACTCATGCTTTTAAATGACTGAATAAATAGACCTCAGGATTAAAATAAGTGTTTTCTCCTGTAGCATCCATCATCTCAACTTATTCCTGCTATTGGGCAAAGTAGCCACTTCATCTGTTTGCTAATAGAATTTAAGGAATAGCTCTTCACCTATTTTGGAATTAAAACTAATATTAGAGGTCTTGTTTCTTATAACTTGTTTTAGAATTCATTAGGGTCAAACCAAAGGCAGGTTTTTCAGTCAGGCAAAGAAATTGTAGCACTAAAAGGACAGGGAGAAACAGCTGCAGCAGTCAGAGAATTCATGCTGGATTTTCCTTACATGTACCTATTTATTTATTACTATTTACTTACTTATTTTATTTGCATTACTTACTACTTAGATTTACTTTGCTCAACCAAACAATCTATTCAGAGCCAGGAATTAGGTTATTCAGATTTTGCCAAGCTAATGAGAAAAATTAAAGATAGGTATGTAAAATACTGGCTTTATCCTAAGGAGTGAGAGATTTGGATGGCAGGTTTTGGTGATTGCAATACCTGATTCAGTCTTGCAGTTTCTCTCACAGACAGTAAGGAATGTTGCCTCCTAAAACGTTCATAAGGGAAGGTCTAGCACACTCATCCTTGTTGCAGTGTGAGGTGACTGGACCAGCTGAGCTCCCTTCCAGCCTAAGTTCCTCAAGGTTGCCTCACCGTGTAAATCCCTTCACAGGGGGTTGAGAAGGATATCCCTTCATTCCCAGTCTTTAATTGTGATGTTTGCATAGCCGTGCCCTTGAGTTGATTTGTAAGCCACAGGGTAGAGGACATTAAAAGCCAGTATCTTCCAGCTACAAAGAAAAATCAGTGCTGTGGAAGAACATCTTTTGTACTCACTGTCACATAGTCTGAGGGCCTATGGAAATGACACTGTGAATGAAGCCAGTTGTAGTGCTTCATTCTATCCATCTGGAACTTGTGGGCAAATTCATTCCTTGCCACAAAATCAGTCTATAAAACTGCTTATTTATTTTAGGCATATTCCAGATCCTGCAGCTCTAAGAGCAACCTCAAAAACATGAACTGCATGTAAACTCATTCAGCTTTCTCCTTCATAGCCTGCATGCTGCTTGAAATGATAGCCCTGGGAAGCAGAAAATAGTCTATTTGTCTCAAACTGAGGTCCCTCCTCCCTACACCATTAACTGTTTCAGTGCTAATTATTTTGAGGAAACATTTGGTCTGTGTGCTTACTTACAATTCCACTCTGCATTTCCTCAGATACCAACCTCCCCACCTCATGAATCTTCTCTCTCCTTTCAGCAATTTCTGTGGCAGAAAAATTGTTTGCAAATGCCCGAGACACACCAGCATCAGCAACGGGGAAGGATAAAACTGATTCTATTTAAGCAGATGTCAAAATGGCACTGCAGTCACTTTGCCAATTGCAGCACACTTTTCCTCATTTAATTAAGATCTTCATCCATTTACAGAAATCTGCTATACAATTTCAAAGACCTCATCAAACACTGAAATCTAAGTCTGCCTGTAACTTGGGGAGTATAGCCCTTCCCCATAGTAATGAATGTTGCAGTAGCTCCAAATGAACCCCACGTGTTTCTGCCCAGCCTTCAGTCACTGCAATTCCTCCTCAGTAATTACTGCTCAGAGACATCTTCAATCAGGTACTATATTTTAGCAATGTTAAAGGCCTTACATGAATCCCAGTTCCACAGAGACTTTCATGGGTTTGAACAGGCTTTAGATCAGGCACTAAATATACAGATTTGGGACTGTGTTAGGACATAACATGCTGTTTAAAGTTGGATGGAAGTTAAGTCACAAATATCATGATGGCAGAATTTTAAGATTTCTTTTTCTGGAAGTTCAATACCTTGAACAAAAGTAATAACAAAAGCATGTGAATATCAGTCAGGCATATAGCAATCTGACAGTAATACAGATGATAGTTGAAATAATGAAGAGATAGCAATAATAGATAGAATACTGCCAGTAGATAATAATTCTGTGTTTCTATATACATGCCAAAGACAGCTGGTTTTCAGAGGCTCTGATCATTCACTACTTTACTGACTTCAATTCTATTATACAAAATTATGTCTGTTTAGATACAACCCTTATCTGATGAATAGCAATGCCAAGGAATAAGAATCACTCACTCTGTCATGGAACAATTGTATAGATTCACGACTGAAATTTATCTCAGTTCAAATAACTATCACACACGAGGGGATGCAGCATCATGAACTATAATTAAGACCCTGACTCAGGTTTTGGGGCCTGAATTTCTGAAACCACAGAAACTTTGGGCATAAATAGCTGTGAGTGCAATTTATTACTTCTAGATCACCCAAGCACATCCACAAAACTATGACCTTTAGGATACTGACTTCCAAAGGCAAATGAAGCAGGAGATCCAGTCCGTGCAGCAGCTCACAATACAGAGCTTGGGTAGCAACAGGTAAAAGCTGAAGGGATTTATAGGCTGAGGTTGGAGAAATAGCTTTTAAATACTTCTAGGTCAGATTTACTTTAAGCCACCCAAATGTCTCTAGGCTGAAAATTCAGCTGCTTTGTGAAAATTCTTGAATATAGCAGAGCCCAGAACACCAGGAGCATAGCCTGTCTCACAGTACCACGAAACAGTAACAAAGAAGAGAGGAAAATAAAAGAAGAAAAAATCATGAGAGACTACACAAAAATATATAAAGATGGCATCTCTGCCTCTCCCCCTCTCACTTCAATATGCGTGAACACAGTTTGTTCTATCCCTCACAACACTCACTAGCTTCCAATTTCATTTTCAAGTCCCAGCAGCCAATTATCAGTGTAATGGGTAGAAGGGAAGTAAAGACAAAGGAGGTAGGCCAGTTTAATTAACACACAGGCAAGCAGGGGTTTATTTTGGTACTCTGGTCTCTCCTGAAGAGAAAATGCTCCCACTATCAGACCCTATTAAAAATACATTTATTTCGTATTCGCTCATAATATTCTCCGTAAGGAAAGGAATGAATCATGGTGCATGTTTTGTGAATGATTTATAAAGTGGTACCACAGATTTATGATACGAATCACAGGTTCCTGTGAAGTGCAGTGCTACCTCTGTTATAGGGAACTTACAATGGTTAAAACAGGGTTATTCCCCTTAGTATTTGACACTGAGGAACAGCCCTTCTACCTCTCTTGGGTACCTCCACACATCAGCACTATAGACACCAAACCCTTTCTCCCTCCTGACATGGGGAGAAAGGACATTTCTGGCTCTGGAACACCTGATGAATAAGCATGGCACAGTGCTGCTTGAAAGGTGTAAAATAGCATTTGAGCAGCAAGGACTAACAACCACCACCCCAAAGCAAAAGCCATAAGAAAAAAAGGGGGGCAGGGGTGAGGGGCAAGAAACATTCATTGCATGAAATGATGAAGGGTAAACTCTACAGGCAATTTGCAAAATCTGCCTTTAAGTGGTAGGCAGTATGTTCAGAGAAAGGTAAAGTAGACACTATGGTACACCACACATAGATCATTTTACAGCACTTTGCTGTCTGGGATTCTTTGGCCCCAAAGACAGTATTTTCGGTCTAGCCATGTCATCCTGAAGCAGCAGGAAAAACAACAAGGAAGAGAAGGGATGGCACGTGATAGGAGAAAAACATGCATTTTCCTGAAGAAGTGTCAATATGCTGTTCCTTCAAGGAAAATCGTTTGAAAAGGGTTTTCTATTTCCGGAGCATGTTGGGTTCACCTTGCTGAGCTCCTGCTCACTCCCAGCCAAAAACCAACCTTCCCCCCCCCCAAAACAAAAACCCACAAAACCAGACCCAAAGTACTAAAACCCAAACTAAAAGGAAACCCACGAAAAAAGCTTAAGCTTTGTGAAGCCAATGGCAAATACCTGCCTTTGTGCACTTCCACACACTTTTTTTTTCCCTGTATAGACCAATTTTGCAGTTGGTACATAATTGCAAAGCTTGCTGCAGTGGAACTTCCATACACAAGCATCAGGACATACTGTAAAGCACGACACACAAGATGTGTCACAAGAAGAAGGAAAGGAGAAAAAAAAAGACCAAGCAAAACCCCCAAGCCTATCAGCAGTATCTGTTTCTCTGGAGTAGGTGAGAATGTGGCTCCTGTTTGATGGCCTGCTGTTTGAAGCAGAAACATTTTAAAGCATACAGAAGTACGGGGCTTTTGGTCACAACCTACAAAATCACAAGAGTAACAGAAGTGCACCTCTTACAGCTGACACTCAGTTGCAACTCTAACCCCAGTCTTTGTGAGTCGTGATTTCATGGGAAGTTGACCTTTCCTCATGAATCCAGGGAGCTGCGTGAGGCTTGCCCTGGAAATCAGCAGGTGTGCAGAAAACAGTCTGCTTGTTTGTTAAAGAGAAGCAAGTTTCCATGCAAAAATCTTTGCTAAGCGAGAAGCACATTTTTGATTGTTCTAAGAGGGAGAACAACCACAATATGTTTTATTGCTACTGGGGATTACTGAGTTGATTGAATTCTATCTTCCCTAACTTCTACTTTTTTCTTATATAAGTTTTCATCTTTGAAGGCAAGAGATGGTAGAAAGAAACAGGTGTTGACAATAAAAAATGAACAAAGATTGCCTGGCTGGGGCCTACAGAACCACACACTGCAACAGGAGCAATCAAAACCCATGTACACACACCTCTATCTGCTATCAATTAGGAAAGAAAGAGATTACATGTGATCGCATATGATTTATATTATGTATAAATTAAGAACATTTTCATTAAGTCATATAACATCTGCAAAGCTGAACATAATCCTACCACAGTTACTCTTTCTGCTACGTTTCCTCTTTCTCTTACCTGAAATTATTATTTTCATACAATTGCCCTCTGAAAATTCTCTTTCAAAAACCTAAACGAAAATCAAGTTCATTTGTGCATGATTTTCTTGTTATTTTTGCTTCTATTCCTAATGTCCCAGCCTGTCTATGCATCTGTCCTTCAGTATGTATTGCCAGGGTAAAAAATCTGTGTCCTCCTGGGTTCCTTCAAGAATCAGCCAGCTCCATGACAGAAACTGCTCAGCTTCACCCCGGATCAGGACAGTTGACTGCAAGCTTCCTGGATGACAGCCTGTTCCTGAATGCCTGGAATGTCCCTGCATGAGATATGCACTATAACAAGAACACGACATACATAGTGCCTATACCACACAAAGTTTCACAAAGATGTACTCTGATCAGGTGTAATCATCCATGTTAAACACATTAGCCATCATGGCACAACACTGTGCTAGCTTGGGCACTGAAAGCAGAACTGTAATAACCTGGGGCTTCACACTCCTGGAATTGTTCCTTTTCTGGTTCTAGACCTAACTGAGATCTGACATGGGCTTAACCAAAACCTAGCAAATGGGAAACATAAGGGAATAACAATATTCAGTAAATACACTGGGGATTAACACTGCTAAAGCAGCACAACTATTTGATGTAGAAATGGCAGGTAGAATGGCAGGTAGATTTAAATTGCTTACAAATATCTAACTTAGAAGACAGAGGCAGAGCTGTGACACCGCCATACCCAAGCAACCCAATAACAGGACTATGGCAAAACCTCATTTGTTTTAAGCAACAGCTTGATACACATATGGATTTCATGACCTGAAAATGCAGGAGATCTTTGTAGTCCCATGTTTTGTATCTTGCAGATCTGAGGATTAAATATGCTGAGACTTGTTATTTTTCATTTTTCATTTTTCAACAGTAACTGCTTCATGTGGACACCTCGACTATATCCTCTGCAGGATAAGTCAGGGATAACTAACTTGGAATCATACCTTGCAAATTTAACAAAGTGTTATTAACAGAAATTGCATATTAAGATATGTGTAAATCACACCATTAGAGTACAATTATAGGAATGAAAACTTTCTAATATTCTATGACTACATTTTAAACCAAACTAATGTTGCCTAGAAATAAAGTATTCTTGGTAATGACAATGCTCTTATCAATGTTAGAATTATAAACTTTGGGAAACTGCAGGACTAAAAGGGTCAAGCACTTTATTACTGTATGCAAGTCTTAATGTTCCTGGTACTTCATAGATAGAAGTATTATCTTCATACAAGGCCTTGTCCTAACTTAACTACTTATTCCAGCTCTGCCACTGACATGCTGAAAATCCAGTAAGTTTTAATAATAATAAAGGGTCAAATGTTTTCATGTAGAGTTTAATGGAGACTTTTTGACAATGTAACATACTGCAATGATGCTGTGAAAGGCAGCCCAGCCATCAGAGCTCTGCATTTTTATGAACCATATTCCTAACAGGCAGCATTCCACTGATTTCTGACTCCACAGGAAAACTGCACTGGTATCTCCTCTTACAGCATCAGGTCATAATAGACCTTGTTTGTTTTTAAAGACCCTTATGCATAAAAGATAAGGGAGAATCCCTGATAAATTTAGTGGTTTGGCCCTTCACTAGGTTTGTAAATATTTACATGTAAAAAAAATCTCAATACATCATTCCTATTAAAATCTATAGCAATAAGTAGACTAACTTATGATATTGATGTATTTGGAGCCATATATAGCAGATGGGAATTTTGTACTTTGCCACAGTTCCTGGACAATCTGACAAAATACATGTTTTGAAGTATGACATCATTATTCTACTGCTGAATGGTGTGAATGTAGCAGTTGCCAGCCCTCAACCAGCTGAGGCAATCTGGCCTTTTTTAATGGCTATGTCAAGAAACCAGGGAACTGTAAGCCATTATAGCATCCAGAGTTTCTAAAAAATAAATACGGGTACTTCTAGCTTCAAATGAAATATTACTTCATACTTATATTGGAATAAACCAAGAAAGAGGAATGCACAATGACTTGAGGAATGGAAAGAATGTCAGTATCAACATTTACGAAGTCACATAGCGACTCCATCATGAGAGAGTACCATGTAGGAATGGTTGTTGAGATAAATTCCTGATCCTGTTCACATCAGCTTTGCTGTTGATTACCGCTGATGCCAAGATTTAATCTGTGCTACATTCCTTAGTCCTTTACACTCCTTAAACAGGAGGAATAGAATACACCTGGCCTCTGCACAGCTGATTGCATCTCCCTCTCCATATAGTGGATTATTTACACTGGCTAATAATAGAAACATGTACGATGGCTTTTTAAAGCAGTGGCACAAAAACTGCAGGCCTTACTGCCTCCCTGCTGGAGTAATGCGGCAGAACTAGATCAATTGCAGAGCGTATATACCCCTGTATGCCCCTGCACACTTTGAGTAAGTGATAAACTAACAACTGAAATATCACTTTATCCATCTCTATTACTATGATGTCTGCACTGGTATGAAAAATTAAACAAAGAAACTCACTGGATGTACACAGCAATATTTGATGTCTGCTACCTTTTCTCTTACTGTTAGTTCTGTTACTGCGCTGTAATTCTTGCAGTCTCCTTTTCCCCCCACATAATCAACTGCATTATAACTTTGCTCACCTCTTCTTTTAGTTACATAGAAGCAACTGCAAAATCAATAAGATGACCTCAAAATAGAGGAGAAGAAATTACATCTATTTGCTTTGGCCTCCCATCTACCAAAAACAAACACACATTTCCAATGTCATCAGCAAATCTTGATGTTTCCTAAACACCCTTCCTCTAAAGCCATCTCTGTTCTGACAGCAGTGAAAAGGTTAAGAATGAGATCATGTCAGCTTAGCAGACTATCCAAGGTTTTTGCCAGTTTGGATCACAACCTTAACATTATTATTTAAATGTGGCTTTTGTATTTCATTACATACTAAGCAATTATATTTGCATTTATGATGCACCATAATTGTAAGAATATGACATTGCTCTGATGATAATGTTCATTGATCATCCATAACGCAGCTGGCTCATGCCATGAATCATGACACTCTTATCACCTTTCTCATTTTACTTGCTGTTAGAAGGCTTTATTTGCAGATTGATGCTTTAAACCCACATTTTTAATCTCTAGATGGTATAAAATGCCTCTTACCATCCCTTAATGTACATCACTATATATTTTCCCAAAAGTGAGCTATTGTCAAAGTCCTCATTTAGTTCTCATAATAATAATGGATCTATCTTGAGAAGTGTGTGTTTGGTGATGCAAACTAATGCCAAAGGTGGCCAGATATCTTGCCCAATGATACATATTTCAGACATGTTTGTTACAGAGTTTGATGAAGCTAAGATTTTCTGCATTATGGTATATTTCAACATTCTAGTTTGGTCTTTCTCTTGAATTGGGTAGAATGCTCAAATATCTACATTTTTATTGGGTAGAAGGTTCTGGGGAACAAACAAAAAACCAAAAGCCTTGCCAAAATGCTGATTGCTCTTGTGTGAATTGGAACAGTATGGCGCTTCCTTTCAAATTAGACTACAGTTAAGCTGTGTTTTCTAGTGTGCTGCAGGAAATACTTTGGTTCAGACAATCTTTAGCCTCATAATGCTTAAATAGCATATTGTTAATAGTAACTCACCCTTTCCGCCCCCCCCAAAAAAGTGTTAAAATGTTATGTTTTGCAATAAGTCTTCTGTCCACAAATAATTTTGACCAGTTCTACATACAATGATTATCTATGCTATGCATTAACAAACATTGGCAGGTTTAAGCCCTCTGTTCATGAACTTCAGCTGCCCAAGGAAATTTTGTTAAGGAGAAAACTGCCAAAACATTTACCAAAAGATAAAAAATCAGCCTAGATTTGATGAAACAGAATAAATTCTACCAGTATGAATGAAATGGAATATGGAATATTATTCCATAAAGAGGAAATGATGCTAAATATATCGACAAAATCATAGACTCACTTAATGGCTTGGGTTGGAAAGGACCTTAAAGCTCATCTAGTTCCAACCTCCCTGCTACAGGCAGGAACACCTTTCACTAGACCAGGTTGGCCTTGAACACATCCAGGGATGGAGCTCCATAGCTTCTCTGGGCAACGTGTTAGTGTCTCACCACACTCATAGTAAAGAACTTATCACCTATAAGAGATTTCTTCAGCCATTTTTACTTTTACTTATACAAATACCCTCACAGACTTTGATGAGAATCTAATTTTAAATCAGGAGTGAGCTTGTGTTCTTGGACATTTTGTTTGCTACTAGTAGCTCCCGTGCCACAGGGGCTGTACCTATCCTCCATGGGCTGCAAGAAGGAAGGAAGATGAAAAGAAATTGAATTCTAAAGCTGTACATACAGCTTACTGATTTACACAGTGTGGTTTTGATTAGGGTCTATAAAGTTTGAAATTCTTTTTCTTGGGAGCTCATATTTGTTTGCTTATGAGGACAGTGGGAGTGAGGGAGGTAGAGATGCAGCAATGCAGAGATACATCTCACAAAGGGAAAACTGATGTAAAGCTCTCAGTTGTGAAAACCTACAAATAATACTGTCAGATGAATTCAGGATCTGTTGCAAATTGTCCCAAAGTTCTCCGTTAGTACTCTGCAGTTACAATTCGAGGTCTGATCTCACCTACAGAATATCTGTGGCTCTGGGCTCACTGCAAAAACTGTCTTATAGCCTGCAAATTCCATTGGTTTTCTTTCAGTCTCTACCAATGCCAGATACGCAGAGTCCACTGAGGGAGCTCTTCTATATGTAAAGTTGTTTTCCTTAAGGCTGGACTGATGGGCTAACAGTTAAAAAGATGCTCCTAGAATTTCATATTATTCTTGTAGAATAATACTGTTTCTTTTAGAAGAAGCAATATTTCTGGGAACAGACATGGAAGTAAGCCAATACTTTGGGGTCTGTGTGATATCAAAGCTAATAGATTAATTTGGAAGGTAGCCTTGTTGTAGGAAAAGGATGACATTATGCAGTGCTGTAGACATCTGGGTAGCTGGTCACTGTTAATAAAATTTCTCTCTATTTATGATGACTTTTGATGAAAGTAGGAAGACAAGTCTTCCCCTCCCCTTAAGGCTTCACGCAAGTCTTATGTAATTAAAATTCATGCTAATGGTTTGATAGTTAACATGAAAGGTTGAGTGGGTAGAAAGCTCTTTTAAGATCACTTTGTAGAGAAAGTAAGTATATACATAATGAATTGTTTTCTGTAGTAATTACTGGACCCTAGATTGCACTTTATGCTATTGGATTACGTGCCCCATACCATTATATTTATTTTTATTTTCCATCACACTAAGACTATGTCTGGAGCTTTACAAGCAATGAGAAGATGACAAGAGTCATCTTCTCCAGTAGCATTATTTACTTTACACAATTCCCACAGACTCCAGCCAAATCCAAGATGTGGATGTCTGATTATCATAGCAACAGAAACAAGCAATCCTGTTAATTGAAGAGTTTAAAAATTAAAGCTTTCAGGTTGAGATAAGGGAAAAGAATGAGAAATGATGCAATGTGCAAAAGGTCTCATCCTGGATTCATGGCAGACCACACATATACTGGTTTCAAGTGTAGTGCTGTAACCACCATGCCCTTATGTGCACCATAAACAGTGGCAAACCACGTCTCTAATTGCACTTTGTTCCCTCTGAAATGCTCAATCCTATAATGGATAAATGTCTCTCCAAGATCAACCCAGAGCCCATTTGCACTATGAGATAAGTGCTCATCACCTTTCCTAATACAAAAACACTCTGCCAATTGAACAACCAATTCCAAAGAGTTGCCTTAAATAAACAAGGACATGAGACCTAGGTAATATTAGTGCAATCACATAGAAAGAAATATTTAATTATTTATTAAGATCTGTGTTTTTCCAGTGGTAGTTTTGGGTGCAGAGTGTGGTATCTCACTTGGGACAAGTCTAGGAAGAAAGATTTAGTGGCACCAGGACCTATGTTCAGTAGAAAGTTGCATTTATCTGTTCGCATTTATTTTTCAAATAATAATAGTGGGAAGAACATTGTAGCTGACGAATTATATTTGCATTATAGTTTCTTTTCTCCAACCATAAGAGCCACTGAATTGTACCATGGAGGCTTAATTTTTCACTGTGATTTTCTTTTTCATGGTTTGCAAATTGTCTATTTATAATTACTTTCAATTAACTCAGCCTTAGCCAATCAACAGACCATAAACCGAACTTAAACAGTTATCAGCTGTGTTTTGTGAGGAGAATTTATCCTTACATTAAGTGTTAGTTCATTAGAAAATCTGAGCTCAGGGAATTGCAGGAGCTAAAGACAAGTTTTAAATTCATAGCAACATAGATCTTTTCAAAATGTTCAGAGTTCTCCACTGCAATTACCAGTTTAAGTATGAGGCCACTGATGATTACTGTTCTGAGTGGATTCCATTTGTATCCATGGTACATTCTTTGCAAAGGGACAACAAAAAATATGGTGAAAAATGTGTGTGAACAGACATTGGTACTACAGATTTAGCCATAATACAGACACGTGGCTTAGCATTAGCTGCATTCCTTGGTAGGCTTTAGGAAATGGTCCTCTTCCAAATATATTTCCCCCAAAATCTTAAAAACATACTCAACATATACCAAAATGCTAAGTTCAACTGTAAGTTTGTACGAAGCTCTGAGGTTTTAGTTTGACTCCTAGGAAATCAAAACTTTTTCATGCCTTGGGTCAAAGCCAGTGACCAAAACTGTAAGAGGAGGTCAACACTCTAAAATTATTCTCTCAGAGAACAGGGGTGATAAAGGAACCACCTTACAGAAATGATAAATGGGATAGAAAAGGAATGCCAGTTTCCCTGTGATGAGGAAGATGTTGAAAATGAAACAATATTAGAAAGGAACATGACTTAAAGATACTGGATCATGAGTATTTAACCAGGAATATGTAAAAGACTTATAAATATCTAACAGCCTACACTGCTAGGGCCGTGAGAATAGAGCCCTAGCTCTATTTTCACAGAATAGAGAATAGAATATGAAAAAGAATATATATAAAAATATGTATATACTTACGTAGAGAATAGAATAAAAAAGATTTGTTCACATCAGATAGGACTGTCTGGAATCACAGCACAACCTGCACAGCAGCGCTGAGCAGAACCAGTCACCTGTTGAAAGGGGGTTTCCAAGTCACCTTTGTACCTATTTAGGATTCACCATTAATGAGAATGCCTTTGGGAAACCCAGATTAACATCACATTTACCAACAGCATCATCATTCTCAATTCCTGTTTGCTGACAAATCAAAGCAGCAAATGCTCCCTCTTGGTACAACAGGCCTAACCTATATAGCAATAATGAAAAATTGACACACGCAATGAAAAGCACACCAGGGTAAAACCCCCTGCCCCTTCTGACAAATTAAAAAGAAATCTCTTAATAATATACAATTTATCTAACCTAAAGCCTGAAGAACAGCCCTCTGCATTAACAGCACTGAAACTCTGGGAAAAGTGAAGTCATTTTGATTTTCCTTTCACATCTTCTTTCTGCAGAAATCAGTGATAATTCTCTAGTTGCCCCCTCCTGGGTGCCCTGCCCTTTTCTCTGGGTGCCTTACATTCACTGTGCAAGAACTGGGAGCCACTTTTTTCACAGACAGCATCTAGTGGTGCATTTGCTTCCTTCCTGATATTGTTCTTGCCTTACCTACAAGCTCTTCTCCAAAGAGTTCCTCATGTAGTACCAATAACTTTAAATACTTCTGTGAAGCTAGTCAAGAGGTTGAGCGAGGAATGTCATCATTTCAACTTCATCATTTCATGGCTAATCATCTTAATTTGATTTTGGGTAGTTTAGTCGCAAACTTTGATGAAAATTTATTAAATATTGTGGCAAAAGCAGGTAGTTATTCTATGGACTATAATTATATTTTTAACACGGGCTTGTATATATCCAGCAGAGTAACAGAGGTACATTCTTCTTTATGTTATCAGGTGGTAAACACATTTGCAAAAGCAATTTGTCCCTCAAATGATCTATGGTTGACAGAAATGTAATATGAATACCTCAAAATGTGGAGAAAATTGTCATTTACTATTTTCTATAGTGTATGAAATTATGCCCCATTTGAAGGCCATAACAATAATTTGAGCTCTTCTTACCTGATATAAGGACGATATAGAACAAAAGACACAATAGAGTGAGACTACACTGCACTTTCTGAAGAGGAGGAGACTCTTCTGTGGTGCTAATATCTGTTCTTTTTAGTGATGGTATTAACATGCTGCTACTGCACAATGAACATTTCTATCTATACTCAGAGCTCCTGATTTTTACTCAGAGATACCACTGACAACAATGAACTAAATGGGAAGGCATTAGACATGAATGCAAATTAATAACATGAGGAAATTGTTCAGTGATTGAATTATACAAGTAAAAGCCTTAAATCATACATAAAGTATTTCAAGTAGCTGTCATATTTCAAAATGTGCGTCACCATAAAAATTCTCATGTTCTCCAGCAACCACAAACGGATTGGCTGGTCTAATAATTCCTTTCTTAGCTTTTGGTTTGTTTTCATTTGTAAAACCCAAAAGGATACACCATTTGTCGTCTCCAGGGAGAATGAAATTCACTTAAAATAATGGTAAAGCTTTTGTAACTTTACTAAGCCAGGAGTGACTCTCCAGTTTCCAGGGGACAAGAATTTAGTGAAACCCACTATACAGCACAGTATGTAGCGCGGAAGAGAAACTTAAAAAGCAAATGGAGACCACAGCAAAAGTAGCAGCAGGTCCTAAACCAGCAACCACTTTACTAGGATAAGCTACAGCACTTACAGATGCTGAAGTGCCATTAACAACATCCAATACTTCATCTTTTCCCTTTAGAAACAGAGTGTTGTATATTACCTAAACACCAGAATTACCTGACCTTAAACAAGTCATTATAAATGTCAGGTCTTCAGATAAGAGTGTTGAGAAAC
>NW_009918041.1:361-791 GCF_000696875.1 Nestor notabilis | reverse complement strand
GGGGCCTGGGCATTTCTTCCTCCCCTCCCTGACACAGCAAGTAATCACGGTGCCTCTGTTTTGCAGCACCAGCGAGGGGGAGCAGCTCAACACCCTCATCCCTCCCAGGCCGCTGTGGAGGAGAACTGGCCGTGGAGAACGAGTGGACCTGCCCCATCTGCCTACAGGATGAAGATGACATCGTTTATGTGGTGCCTTGTCGTCACCAGTTCTGCGTGGACTGCATCATACGTTGGATGCAAGAGAAACCAGACTGTCCACTCTGCAGAAGACCAATACAGTTCGTCAGGCCGTCTGCACAGAGGGAGCGCAACCATGTAGAGCGCATCGTGGCACCTTCTGAAGAGCTGTCAGGTGCCAGCAGTGAGGCAGGAGGAGCTCCTGGGCATCTGGATGAAGACAGCCGCCATAGCCCTGGGGTTGGCCCCCC
>NW_009918041.1:0-229 GCF_000696875.1 Nestor notabilis | reverse complement strand
GTGTGTTGTGGGAGCCGAGGCCGGGATCCTGCGTGTCTTGTGCCTCCATGGTCCGAACAGGCAGGCCATGCTCCAGGTTCTGCAGCCCGTCCTCGAGGAATATACAGAAGTGCTGGTCAGTGGTGTCATCAGGATCATCGAGCACCACTACAGTGCTGAGCTCCTCAGTCAGCAGCTCTCCCACACTGACCACGAAGAGGACGACAGGTCTGCAACCAGCTCCACCGCC